>NC_034009.1:44903350-45203350 GCF_000346465.2 Prunus persica | reverse complement strand
TTTGGGTATTGAATCGCAAGTCCTTATTTATTTTTTTTGGTAATATTTTGGATTTATATAGGAATTTGGTAATTATTTGAAACTATAATTCTGTGTTTTTTTTTTCTTTCGAATTGTTCTCTCTCCCACCTCTCCCCTTTCTCCCTCTCAGATATATCGTTGCTAATTTCTTACTTTTTTTATTATTTGAATTTGAGGGTTGGAAGCTTGAGAGTTGTTCATTCTTGATAATGATATGGGACTTTAAATTGATGGCCTTCAGGCTGCATATTGTTCAAACCAAAAGCACTGGGTTCTTGAAGGAAGATGCTAGAAGATGGAGATAGGATTGAGACATTTGATGTACTCTGTTTACTTGAGATCTCAATGTTAAAATAATGATCTAGAACTTGAGATAGGATTGAGACATTTATTGTCCTCCACGACAATAGAGCAAATTGGTGTCCGTTACAACCCATGAGATCCATGACTTCTTATAATGTATTATTTTTGTGCTTGAGATAATTTAGTCTGAATTGTAGAGTAATATCTTTAGTTTCTTATGCAGTTTTAGAGATGCTCAATAACATAGCATAGAATGTAGGTGCTGTAAGTTCTTCATCCAATTTTCATATTTGACATGAGTTACGCTATAGAATTTCATTGATAAAGTGACTGAAACTGATTAGTGATCATTCATACATCATTTTCATGTTCATGTTCAAAAGATAAACAATTGATCATTGTCTCTTAATGCGTCTAATTCTTCGACTTGTGAGCCGTCCACCATCACAACTGTGCTCCTCTTTTTCCCAACTTTTCTCTGCATTCACAAAAACAAAAAACAAAAAAGCTATCATTGATGTGAATTTATGAATTTGAATTTATCTTCTTTTATGTATGAATTTGAATGTGTGAGATGATTCTCATATTATATATATATATATATATTTGGCAATGTGTGAAATCATTGAACTCTCTGGCCTTCTAGGGGTTGATTTTAGATTCTCATTAGTTCATATTTGTAATAGCCACTTATCATCCAAGACCATCTTACAGTATTTTGGAATTGGTTAGCTTAGTCTTCAACAAATCTCTTGGTATTGAAAATGTAATCTTCATTAGCATGAACTGAAACTACTCGGTACTGGCTTTTACATTGGGGAGAATTCATAATATTTTATTCGATAAAAATATACCTTGTGAAATACAATTGAAGCTAACGAAAAGCTAGATAAGTAGACTTAGATTTATAGTCTAAGTATTCTATTAAAAAGGGAGATGTGCGCCGGCCTCTATATTCAGTTCATCCAGCAATTCTGTTAGAAAAGGGATTTCTTGTAGCATCTCTTGTTTTAAGTCTTTCAAGTGCTGAGAAGAAAAGAGTCAGTGTAAACAAATGCCTATGCATCATAGGGTTAGTTATATATATATATATTAAAAGAAGGAAATGAGAGCAATGGATATTCAGGTTACAATACAAAGCTACATTTGATAGCTGATATACTCTTACTTAAGTTATAAGGTGGTATTGCTTAAGTTATAAGGTTGTATTGCTCTCAAACCTGAAAATGTTGAGGCACTAATTTGTACACGAGACTGGATATTTATTTGTTTCTTTTTATCATCATCTAAAGTCTTATTTGGGCAGTTAGCTATAACTATTGTTTTATTTGGCTTGTATATTTTCATGTTTACAGGACTTCCCAACCCATTGAACATGAAACTTCACTGCAATCAATGGTACCATGCATATGAAGAGTCCTAATTTACACGACTTCTATATCTTCTACATGGGAAAGGGACTTACTCTTCTTCTTGTGCTTCTTAATTTCAAATTGGTTTTGATTATGTTTTTCAGTTAGGTTTATTTTGATTTTGATTTTGGATTTGCAGGTATTCCAACTAGCGGCCCATTCACCCTTCCCAGCAGCTGATAAGGGTATTTTTTTTTTCCTTCAAATTTATCTCTCTGTCTCTATCTTTCATTTTGGTGAATGGTTGAGGATGTTATTTATTTATTTTAGTAATGCATGAGGAATATATATATTATGAACTGCATGTTAAAAACTATCATGCTACATTGGAAGTGGTATTATTTGCCTAATCTTGGCATAGTGCTAAGAATAGTTAAGTTTGGAATCACAAAATGAGGACGTAAAGACAAACCAGGCCATTGTACATCGCATTGGAGATATGGTTGAAGCTGGTTCCAGCTTTTGGCTGCTTTCGTTGCACTTTTTTGTTTGATATTCAAAGCCTATAAGATTGATGATCGTTATACAATCCAAAAAGTAAAAAAGGGAAAAAGAAAAGAACAAATCTCTACCCCAAACTGGCATTTTGCTTTCTATTCAAGTTAATTATGTTGTAGGTTTGTTCTTTTTTTGTTTACAATGATGAATTTCTAATTCTTTTCATATTATAGCATATTGCTTTATGTTTCCATTCATTTTATTGATAGTTTCGTGATTGTTTTTCAGGTTGGGGTAAAGAATTAGGCCAAGTACAAGACTAATATACTATTTTGGAGTGTATTTATTTGGCTACTTGAATTTGTAATATTTTCATTGTATCTGGAGATTGTATATTTTTTTTTAAATATACATGATGACTTAAGATTTTAGATTTATAATTATTGGTTCTGTAGAGTGAATGTATTGAACAATACTTTCAATTACATGAATGAAGTTTATGTTGGCTTTGATGAGGATATAGTACCATTGAGAATAAGCTTTTAAAGTAAATTTGACTGTTATATCATAGTTTATGTGCCAATTGAAACAATTTTCCCATTAGCATTGTGAATGGGCATTGTACCATAAAGTTGTATTATGAGATTAGTGTATGCATGTTATTGGCAGTCTTTTCAATTTTAAGAAAGTAAACACAATATGTGATTTGTCAATGCAATTGACAAACAGGTAGTGCCATTTGCATTCCAGTCCTGCAATTGACAAAGAAAGTAGTACTATTTGCATTCCAGTCGAGCAATTGCCATTATCTGTGCACAAGTAATTGAAAATTTAAATTTAATATGTGATATGTCAATGCAATTGACAAACAGGTAGGGTAATTTGCGTTCTAGTAGTGCAATTGACAACTAAAGTAGTCCCATTTGCATCAGAGGCAATATTAACAGCTCAACGACATCGAAAATAAGCTTTTTACAAAGCAAAAAAAGCTCCCAACCCTATCCCCCTTCTCTTCTAGGGCCGCCAGAGGGGGAAGTGGTCACCGACCCTTCTCCCCTCCCCTTCTTGCCTCCTTGTTCCTCATTTCCTCCCTTCCCCCCTTCTCCTCCCTCTTTTTGGTTCTTTTTTTTTTTTTTGCTTTTTCTCCCTCTTCTCCCCCTTTCTTTCTTCTCTGGTTCCCTCTCCCTCTCTCTCCTTCGTCCCCCCCCCCCCTTCTCCTTCCTTTTATGTTCTCTTTTTCAGATCTCTACCTCACGTTTTTTTTTTTTTTTTTTTTTGCTTTTGCTTTCTTTTTCTTTTTCTCTCTTCTCCTTATTGAATGAAACTCGATTTAGACCCAAAAAAAAATTTATATAAAAAGGAATAAAAAAAAAGGTAGTCCCATTTGCATTTCAGTCTTGCAATTATCATTATCTTTGCTCAATTATGAAACGTAGTATTTCTCACTAATGATAAATCCTTCATAATTAATTGTATGTTCAAAAGATTGTAATCCATGAGCAAAAAACTTAGTAGATAGCATAAAAACATTGCTTAATAGAATGCAATTCGTAATTTCTGTCCTTGCAATTGAATTTTATGCACATTATTGCAAATGTGGTTGCAATCATATTATACATTTTATTCCTAGAAATGCATGCTTTATAAGTTTATCTTGAAAATACAAAATAAAATTAAACTATATTTTTGGATAAGTTTATTTCCGAAAAGGAACATTTGAATTGATGAAGGGTAATTTGTCTCATGTTTGACAATTGCTTTTGATACCATAAAAAAAGGAAAGAAAAAAAAGAGGTATGATTTACGAGGTTTTGCATCATGATTACAACTTTAAGGTTCTTCCTAATCCCTAATCTTGTAATGTGGATCCATAACATTGTAAAATGGTGATTTACAATATTATGGATTTGGTGAGCCCTAATGTTGTAATCCAAGAGCAAAACCTTGTAAATTGTTACCAAAATTTGTAAGTTACGAGTTTATGGATTCTTTTTACGACGTTATGGTGCCCTCAGTCCTTAATCTTGTAAAATATTTTTTTACTAGAATAATGATCCATTTTACATCACTAAGGTGCACCATTACCAATTCCTTGTAATGTGGATCCATAACATTGTAAAATGGTGATTTACAACATTATGGATTTGGTGAACCCTAACGTTGTAATCCAGGAGCAAAACCTTGTAAATTGTTACCAAAAACTTGTAAGTTACGAGTTTAGGGATTCTCCTTACGACGTTAAGGTACCATCGGTCCTTAATCTTGTAAACTATTGTTTATTAGAATAAGGACCCATTTTACATCCCTAAGGTCCACCATTACCAATTCCTTGTAATATGGATCCATATCCTTGTAAAAGGTTGATTTACAACATTATGAATTTGGTGAACCCTAACGTTGTAATCCAATAGCAAAACTTTGTAAATTGTTACCAAAAACTTGTAAGTTACGAGTTTAGGGATTCTCTTTATGACGTTAAGGTACCCTCGTATCCCAAAATTGTAAAATCGGCCCTTAATCTTGTAAACCCTCATTTTACTAGAATAAGGACCCCAATTTACATCCTCATGGTCCGAACTTACCTATTCTTTGTAATTTGGATCCATATCCTTGTAAAATAAGGATTTACAATGTTAAGGATTATGAGAACCCTAACGTTGTAATCGTGGTACAAAAACTTGTAAATCACAACTTAAATCATGTAACATACATGTTTATGGATCCATTTTACAACGTTTTGGTACCCTCGAATCCCAAAAATTGTAAGATCGGCCCTTAATATCGTAAACTCTTATTTTACTAGAATAATGACCCAATTTACATCCTCATGGTCCAAACTTACTTATTCTTTATAATTTGGATCCATATCCTTGTAAAATAAGGATTTACAACGTTAAGGATTATGAGAACCTTAATGTTGTAATCATGGTGCAAAAACCTGTATATCACTACCCAAATTGTGTAACCTACATGTTTATGGATCCTCTTTACAACGTTATGGTACCTTTGTATCCCAAAATTGTAAAATTGGCCCTTAATCTTGTAAACCCTCATTTTACTAGAATAAGGACCTAATTTACATCCTCATGGTCCGCACTTACGAATTCCATGTAATGTGAATCCATATCTTTGTAAAATAAGGATTTACAACATTAAGGATTATGAGAACCTTAATGTTGTAATCGTGGTACAAAAACTTGTAAATCACTACCCAAATCGTGTAACTTACATGTTTTTGGATCCTCCTTACAAGGTTATGGTACCCTCGTATCCCAAAATTGTAAAATCAGCCATTAGTCTTGTAAACCCTCATTTTACTTGAATAAGGACCCAATTTACATCCTCATGGTCCGGAGTTACCAATTCATTGTAATGTGGATCCATATCCTTGTAAATGAGTATTTACAACATTATGGATTAGGTGAACCCTAATGTTGTAATCCTTGTTCAAAAACTAGTAAATCACTACTCAAATCTTGTAACTTATAAGTTTTAGGATCCTTTTACAATGTTATGGTACTCTCATATCCAAACTACTGTAAATCACTATCCAATCATATGCCAATTGCCAAACAGTAAGGCAGAATTGCATGACCCTTATGCAATTGCATTTTCAAAAAGTGAAAACTTGATAACTTCATTTACAACATTATGGATTAAGTGAACCCTAATGTTGTAATCCTTGTTCAAAAACTTGTAAATCGCTACCCAAATCTTGTAACTTATAAGTTTTAGGATCCTTTTACAATGTTATGGTACTCTTATATCCAAACTACTGTAAATCACTATCCAATCATATGCCAATTGCCAAACAGGAACGCATAATTGCATGACACTTATGCAATTGCATTTTCAAAAAGTGAAAACTTGATAACTTGTATAACCGGTAACCAATTTTTAAAAAAATTTGCAAATATCATAAAGGACAAATGGTGCATGGGTGCACCTGGTTCACTATAGAAGGTGCCATTTTATTGTAAGCCAACATCTTCAATAAACTAATTAACAAAAAAAGACATCTTCAATAAACTAATCATTAGAGGTGTGCTTTTGTGTCAGCAGGGGATCTTTGTCTTCTGATTTCACTTCTTTTTCCATCTTTCTTTCTCTCCTATGTGATAATGACCTTCCCTCAGTGGAGACCCCAAAAATGAGGGAAAATTCTACAATGGGCGTGGTGTATCCATGCGCCCAAAATATCAGCCATTTGCACAATTATAAAACATAGAATCTCTTACTAATGATAAATTCATAATTAATTGTATGTTCAAAAGGTTGTAATTCATGTGCAAAAAAACTTAGTAGAATGCATAAAAACATTGCTTCATAGTGAGTTATGGGTTAAATGGGTTGCTCCAGGTTGAAAAAAAATAAAAGAAAAGAAAAGAAAAGAGAAATCTGAAAAGAAAGAAGGCTTTCCTACGACTTCTGTCCCTTCCTCTTCTTGGCACTTCTATCTCTTTCTCTTCTTGACACTTCTATCTCATGCCACTCCACATGATAGCACAGAGCTTCTTGGTTCTATTGTTGTCTCTCTTTGTGGTAGATGTTAAGTGTTAGTTTATGTAATTTATTTGATGCTACAGACTTATTATAAAATGATGTCAAATATGATCATGTATTGTTCTATATCAATGGGTTCAATGAGTTATTCCAAAGGAAGTGACCATAAGATGGAAAGACACTAATAAATTGGCTCACCTAAGATGAAAATGTAATAATGTAATTGACAAACAGTTAGTTGGAAATTGCAAATGAATAATGCAATTGACAAACAGTTCGTTGTAAATTGCAAACCGTGCAGTTATCAAGTGTCCCTATGTTCTTCATTTTTGGCTTGGTTTTCCACATGATTTCACTTTCCATTCCAAATATTTTTGTAACCTTAAAGTGTATATTTTTTACGATAAAAAAACTCAATATTGTATGTTGCAAATGCGATTTTAACATGTTACTCTGTTGGACATTTGTGTTCCATTATATTGTAAAATCAATCCTTATTCGTGTAATATCGTAATTTACAAATATACAGACATCTAGTACAATATTAAGGTCAAGTGGAACATTCGGAAGGTAAATTGGGTCCTTATACGTGTAAACACCGATGTTTACAATATTAAGGTCTCATATTACTCTATGTTGGACATCTGTGTTCCATAAGATTGTAAAACTCATCCTTAATTTTGTAATATTGTAATTTACAAAGATAAAGACATCTAGTACAATATTAAGGTAACTTGGAACATTAGGAAAGTAAATTAGGTCCTTATACTTGTAAACACAAATGTTTACAATATTAAGGTATCGTATTACTCTATGTTGGATAACTGTGTTCCATAAGATTGTAAAACCCATCCTTAATTTTGTAATATTGTAATTTACAAAGATAAAGACATCTAGTACAATATTAAGGTAACTTGGAACATTAGGAAAGTAAATTAGGTCCTTATACTTGTAAACACAAATGTTTACAATATTAAGGTATCGTATTACTCTATGTTGGATAACTGTGTTCCATAAGATTGTAAAACCCATCCTTAATTTTGTAATATTGTAATTTACAAAGATAAAGACATCTAGTACAATACTAAGGTAACTTAGGACATTAGGAAAGTAAATTGGGTCCTTATACTTGTAAACACAAATGTTTACAATATTAAGGTCTCGTATTATTATGTTTTCGATATTTATGTTACATAACATTGTAAAATCGATCCTTAATCTTGTAATATCGTCATTTACAAAAATAAGGACATCTAATACAATATGAAGGTAACTAGGGACATTAGGAAAGTAAATTAGGTCCTTATACTTGTAAACACAAATGTTTACAATATTAAGGTCTCCTATTACTCTGTTTTCGACATTTATGTTCCATAACATTGTAAAATCGATCCTTAATCTTGTAATATCATCATTTACAAAAACAATGACCTCTAGTACAATATGAAGGTAGCTAGGGACATTAGGAAAGTAAATTGGGTCCTTAGACTTGTAAACACAAATGTTTACAATATTAAGGTCTCGTGTTATTCTGTTTTCGATATTTATGTTCCATAACATTGTAAAATCGATCCTTAATCTTGTAATATTGTCATTTACAAAAAAAAAAGGACCTCTAATACAATATGAAGGTAACTAGGGACATTACGAAAGTAAATTGGGTCTTTATACTTGTAAACACAAATGTTTACAATATTAAGGTCTCGTGTTATTCTGTTTTCAATATTTATGTTCCATAACATTGTAAAATCGATCATTAATCTTGTAATATCGTCATTTACAAAAACAAGGACCTTTAGTACAATATGAAGGTAACTAAGGACATTAGGAAAGTAAATTAGGTCCTTATACTTGTAAACACAAATGTTTACAATATTAAGGTCTCCTATTACTCTGTTTTCGACATTTATATATGTTCCATAACATTATAAAATCGATCCTTAATATTGTAATATTGTCATTTACAAAAACAAGGACCTCTATTACAATATGAAGATAACTAGGGACATTAGGAAAGTAAATTGGGTCATTATACTTGTAAACACAAATGTTTACAATATTAAGGTCTCGGATTACGCTTTTCTAGATATTTATGTTCCATATATATGTAAAATCCATACTTAATCTTGTAATATTGCAATTTACAAAGATATGAGAAACCTTTGTATAAGAATAAGGTAAGCATGTACCTATTATGGACATAGGCATTCTCCTTGTACTTAAAATGCAATTGCATATTCGCATGCAATTGGTTGCTTCCTGGTTGTCAATTACATAGTCTCTGTTTGTCAATGACTGAAATCGCCATAATATTGATAATAATAACTAGAAGTAGTTACTTAAAATAAAAGTTCGTAAATGATTAAACTAATATTTTCTATTTGTTACTTATTTATGTCGATCCGTATGATCTAATACTTTCTATTTGTTATAACTTGTATTTATTTTACCCTTAATTAATTCAATTATTTTTTAGGGGAAATAAACTTGTCCAAATGTATGGTACAATTGAAATGTTATAACTTGCCCAAATGTATGGTACAATTCAAATGTTATAAAAACTCGTAAATAATTAAACTAATATTTTATATTTGGACTTGGACAAGAAGTCCTTATTAAACTCATAAAGCCACTTGAAAAAACCCTCACGCCAGCTTGCACTCCAATGTCTCAACATCCATCATGCCAACTTGCAATCTCGTGTAAATTTTCTTATTTTGCTACAAAATGTTCAAATTCAAAATAATAAAACTTGGGTATCTTTATATAAATCCAAATAATTTTAACAAAAAAATAGTTTTAAGAAGAAAAAAAGCTTAACATGTGATAGCTATAATACTTTGTAACTTTATTTATGTTTGTCCATTATAGCTTGTAATTGCGCAATTGGATTGTAAATGAGATTGCTTGGCTTGTCAATTGCAAGACACAAATGCAAATGACACTTCCTGTTTGTCAATTGAATTTACAAATCATATACTGTATTGACATTCTCAAATTTGAAAATCATTTGTGCATTCCTTCATTATTGAAAAGTGAGACATGACTTAGCATATAAAAATTATATTTTTGTAGCATGAGAGCGTAGAGAATGTCAGATCACAAGGAGTTCGTAGGAATTTTCGGTATAATTTTTTTTTGAATTTTTGAATTTATTTATTATGATTTGTAGAAGTTAAAGGTTACAAGGTTTTATTATGATTTTTATTTATTATGATAGAGGTTACAAGGTTTTGGATATTATGTTACCATAATGTCGTAAACAAGATCCCAAAAATTGTAAGTTACAAGATTGTTATTGCACGATTGGAATGCACATGATACAGCTTTGTTTTTTAATTACAAGACGTAAATGGAAATGACACTACCTATGTCAATTGCATTGGCAAATCATATATTGTATTTCACACAAATTAAAAAAAAAAACTAAATGCCAAATACAAGAAGGAAAAAAAAACTGAACTACAATCAAGATCTGAAGGCTAAAACAACAGTAGAAATAGAAAAAAAAAATTGAACTACATTCTACCAAACTCCCATCTTCAATTCAACCCATGCCTTACGTCACCAAGCTCATATAAAATTCCTTTATTTTGTTACAACACAGCCAAGTCATGTTGGCAATTGACAAATAGGCACTATGTAATTGCCATTCTAATTTGCGAAAGCCAATCGTCTGAATGGTAATTGCCAAACAACCTCTGTCATTTCATTTTTCTTCTCTTCCATGCTTTCAGTACCTAAAAGTAAAAATAATAGAATTTTTAGTGCTTTTAACCATTCTAATGCATTTATGAAAAACTAAACATAATGTCGACAGTCAAGTAAACACATCCTACTCCTAATAAACAATTCAAGAAATCGTATTCTTCCCAGGAATTTGTGTATTTCTTATGTAGCCAACTTAACATGACATACTCAAACTACCATTCACAATAAAACACACACCACCAACTCATGAGCCACAAAAGATATGAATCGCCGAATTTTTCTGCCTCTGTGACTCCTTGTACTGTCAAATGTTTCAAGAAAAAAATACAATGAGAAGAAAACAAAGAAGGGAATCACAGTATAATTTCACACAAAAATTTGTAGCATTATATATGTATCTTGCTAGTGAAGTCCTCACCTTCACGAGTTGAGTAAAATGATATCAGTAAAATGAAAATAGCTACTCCCGCTGCAAAAGAAGAGGAAATAAATTATATAGCGATATTTTACTATACATTGAACGAACCAGAAAGCAAATCAAAACACTTGTGATGATCAGCGACCATCAGACAAGGGAAACACTAAGTGCATATTCATCTTCACGTCTCTGCGTACCCAAACAACTAGCAAGGATAGGACCTCCAACTTTTGGTGATAGAAAAAATCACACTAAGACACAATCAGCCATGAGCCAATAGCAATTACTAGCATGCTGACTTAATTCTTCAAATATCTATGCAACTAAGCCTACTAGAGTGAATCAAATCTTTGTGTACATTTCCAGTTCATCACGAAACAACATTGTATCAACATGTTACTTTTTTCACTTTTTTCACAGCAACGTCATTCGTATGCAATTGTATTTAAAGAAATGTTAGAAAACCCACCAACAAGGACATCCATACCAAATTTTGAATTGTTCACTGAAAAATCAGAACTAATTTAGATTATAAACTAAAGATATTACTCTACAATTCAGACTAAATTATCTCAAGCACAAAAATAATCCATTATAAGAAGTCATGGATCTAATGGGTTGTAATGTACACCACTTTGCTCCATTGTCATGGAGGACAATAAATGTCTCAATCCTATCTCAAGTTCTAGATCATTATTTTAACATTAAGATCTCAAGTAAACAGACTACACAAAATTTCAAGTTATCAAACACAGAATACACACAGTTTACAAAACAGAAACCTGCAATATCTCTTCAAGGCTGAAATGGATGCTCCATCATCTAGCATCTTCCTTCAAGAACCCAATGTTTGAACAATATGCAGTCTGAAGGCCATCAATTTAAAGTCCCGTATCATTATCAAGAATGAGCAACTCACAAGCTTCCAACCCTCAAATTCAAATAATAAAAAAAGTAAGAAAGTAGCAACGATCTATCTGAGAAGGAGAAAGGGGAGAGGTGGGAGAGAGAACAATTCGAAAGAAACAAAAAAATCGAATTATAAGTTGAAAAAATTACCAAATCCTATATAAATCCAAAATATTACTATAAAAAAAAAAAGGACTTGCGATTCAATACCCAAATCATTAAACCTAAATTAAAATAGGACATATAAATCATTTCGCTAGAAAGCCTAGACCATAATTCAAAGTTGAAATACTTTCTGCTATGATGCGAATCATTTAAATCGCACAATTAGAAAGAGAGGGAAAACCAAGAGTTCTTACCTGCCATAGAGAGGTTGAGATAAAGCCAGCCACAGAGATCCAGATGAGAGTGAGACAAAGGAATCATAACTGTGAAAACATAAAAAACCAAAATAAAGAAACCAACGATGAAGCAGCAGCAGCGAGTAAAATACCCAGACCAAAAGCCCTAGAAAGGAGAACGAAATGAAGAAGAATAAGAAGGAGCATGACTTACCTGAGAGGAGAGGAGATGTGGTCGCCGGCATCGTCTCGTCGTTACAGGAGGAGGAGAGGAGCTGTTGTGGAAGGAAACGAACTCAAAGAGAGAGAAATGAGAAATCCAACCCTAATTCGATTTGAAATGTCTCTGACTGAGAAAGCAAGCGATAGAAGAGTGGGAGCTTTTCTGTTTCTGAAAAAAATCTCAAATGAGATGAGGAATTAGGGTTGAGAGGGAGAGATGCTATAGCGTAAAAAGGCCCAAGAGAAAACCTATTACCTTGACCTGTTATAGCAGGTTCTCTTCTATTTTCTTTACAAATCAATTTCATAAAGGACAAATGGTGCACCCATGCGCCAGGTGCACTGTAGAAGGTGCCTTATAATAGTAGGTCAATATAAAGGTTGTCTTTTGCCCGTGATTCCACGCACCTTCACTCTCTGCCCTGCTGGCCCTGCAAACAAGTAAACTTGAGTTGACTTGCGTTCTTTTTAAGGGAGGAGCCGGACTCATATTGCAATTCTTGGAAGCACTTGCAGTCCCTAGTGCCAATGGCTACCAGCACAACCCAAGAATCCTTCTCTTCAAAGCAATGGATTTACGACGTGTTTTTGAGCTTCAGAGGTGAAGACACTCGCAAAAACTTCACAGGCCATCTCTATATGGCATTAAAAGAGGCCGGAATCAATGCCTTCATTGACGACAATGAACTGAGGAGAGGGGAAGATATAACAGCAGAACTGGTGCAGGCAATCCAAGGGTCTAGAATCTCTGTGATCGTCTTCTCGAGGCGGTACGCGGATTCCGGTTGGTGTCTTGAGGAGCTGGTCAAGATCATGGAGTGTAGAAGAACAGTGAGGCAAATGGTTTTGCCAATATTCTATGATGTTGACCCTTCAGATGTGAGAAAACAGAATGGCTGTTTTGGGCAGGCATTTGAGAAACATGAAGAGCGGTTCCTGTTAGAAGTTGATAAGGTACTGAGGTGGAGGTCTGCTCTCACTGAAGCAGCCAATTTGTCTGGCTGGGATCTTCGGAACACCGCAGATGGGTAAAATCATTAATTTCCTTGGCCATTTCCTGCTCTCTCTTTGATTATGTTTTTTTGCTGACCGTGTTTTAGTTTGTTGAAGCCTCTATTTTTGAAAATGTCATTTTAAACCCCAAAAAAAAAAAAAAAAAAAAAAACGAAGCAGCTGAAGTTGTTAGGTTGTGGGCAACATTGTCCAATGTCCTAATAAGATGAACAACTGTGACATGAGTGATATTTGTAGTAGACAGAATCTATTGTCATAAGGAATAAGTTACTGATTCAGTTTATCTTCTAGTTTCATAATGAGTCTTAGTTTGTTCTTCTGAGTTTCATTAACAGGCATGAAGCAAGGTTTATCAGGAAAATTATTGCCGAGATTACTAGACAGCTGAACAACGCGTACTTGTTTGTTGCTGTCTACCCAGTTGGAATAAATTCTCGCGTGGAAGATATGAGTTCTTACCTAGGTGTTGGATCGAATGACGTTCGCATGGTTGGAATTTTGGGGATGGGAGGACTGGGTAAAACAACGATTGCCAAAGCCATCTATAACCAATTTTATCATAGCTTTGAAGGTAAAAGTTTCGTGGCAGATGTTAGGGAAACGTCAAAGCAACCAAATGGTCAGGTTCGTTTGCAAGAACAACTTCTATCTGATATTTTGAAACCAGCCAAGAAGATAAAGGTTGGATGTGTTGATAAAGGGATCAATATCATAAAAGAAAGACTTGGATGTAGAAAGGTACTTGTCATAATTGATGATGCAGATCAAATGGAGCAACTAAGGGCAATAGCTGGAAAGCGTGACTGGTTTGGTTCAGGAAGTCGGATTATTATAACAACAAGAGATCAACATTTGCTAAAGCAACTTGAAGTGGATACAGTGTTTCTGGCTCCAGAAATGAATGAAGAAGAAGCTCTCGAGCTCTTCAGTTGGCACGCCTTTAGAAATAGTTATCCTAATGAAGGATATCTTGATCTCTCAACAAGTGTAGTTTCTTACTGTGGAGGTTTGCCACTTGCACTTGAAGTTTTAGGCTCTTTTTTATTCGGAAGAAGCATACCAGAGTGGACAAGCGCATTGGAGAAATTGAAAAGAATTCCTCATGACCAAATTCAGAAAAAGCTCAGAATAAGCTTTGATGGGTTAAGCGACGATAAACAGAGGGATATTTTCCTTGATATATCTTGTTTCTTTATTGGAAAGGACAAGAACTATGTCAAACAAATATTGGATGGGTGTGGCTTTTTTGCAGAAATAGAAATCAGTGTTCTCCTTCAACGATGCCTTGTAACTGTTAGTGAAAGAAACAAGCTCACGATGCATGATTTGCTTCGAGACATGGGAAGAGAAGTTGTCCGTGAAAAATCCCCCAATGAACCTGGAAAATGCAGTAGATTGTGGCATAAAGAAGACATAAAAGATGTATTAGCAAAACACTGTGTAAGAACTTTCTCAATCAAATTCTTTGCTAAATTAAATGCACGTTATACAACAGAAGCACATGCTTCCCACATCTAACAATTTATCATCTTTCACATGCTTTCTTGTTCAGAGGATATAAATCTTGTTCAGCTTGTGATCATGGATTCATGAATATAAATCATCTCACATGGAAATAACTCCTTTGTTTACTTTTTTATTTTTATGTACAGGGGACTGAAGAAATTGAAGGAGTAACACTGAATTTGCTAAGATCTGATGATGTAAGTTTCAGTACAAAAGCATTTGCAAATATGCAGAGACTGAGATTGCTCCAACTCAATTACGTACAACTCACTGGAAGCTACGAATATCTTACCAAAGAGTTAAGATGGCTATGTTGGCATGGTCTCCCTCTAAAGTTCATACCAAACAGCTTTCACCAACAGAAACTAGTTGCTATAGACCTGCGTTATAGCAACCTCACGCACGTTTGGAAGGATCCTGGGGTATGTATGAGTAAAGATTTCCTTTGGTTTTGTACATTTTCTTCATGTTCTATTTAAATTTTGATTTCTATCTTCCCTTCTGTCTAACAGTTGCTAGACAAGTTGAAGATTCTTAATCTCAGTCACTCTCATTACCTACAACGCTCGCCAGACTTTTCGAAACTTCCAAATCTTGAGAAACTGATGCTCAAAGACTGTAAGAGTTTGTTCGAGGTGCACCCGTCTATTGGACATCTTGAAAGACTTCTTGTGGTAAATTTGAAAGATTGCAAAATGCTCAAGGATCTTCCAAGGAGTTTCTATGAGTTGAAATCTATTGAAACTCTTGATCTTTCTGGCTGTTCAAAATTTGCAAACTTGGATGATGATTTAGGGAAAATGGTATCATTGACAACTCTTCTTGCAGACAACACAGCCATAAGAAAAGTACCTTCTACAATATTACGACTGACGAACCTGAAATATTTATCCCTGTGTGGTTTGAAAGCATCACCATCTAACTCATTGCCCTCTCTTTTCTGGTCTTGGGTATTGCCTAGGAAAATTACTAAACCAACTAATCTATTGCCCCCATCATTACGAGGCTTAACCTCTTTACAAAGATTATCTCTTGAAGACTGCAATTTAACTGATGATGCAATTCCTAAGGATCTTGGGAGTTTATTTTCTTTACAAGAATTAAATCTACAAAGCAATAGTTTTCGTAGCCTGCCATCAAGCCTCAATGGCCTTTCCAAGCTTCGAAGGCTAATATTGGATTATTGTGCAAACCTTAATGCAATCCCAGAGTTACCAAACAATTTGAAATCCCTGGAAGCGAGAAACTGCACTTCACTGGAAAGAATACCAAATTTATCAGAAATCTCAAATATGGATACTTTGAGTCTGACAAACTGCAGCAAACTCATCGAGATTCCAGGCTTGGTTAAGTTGTTAAAGTCCTTGAGATTCATTCGAATGGAAGGCTGCAGCAATATCACTGATGCTCTTAAAGAGAACATCCTGCAGGTTCTCTCTCTCTCTCTCTCTCTCTCTCTCTCTCTCTCTCTCTCTCTCTCTCTCATAACATACAAAAATATGCATTGTTTGCTTATACAAATCTTACTCTGCCTGTATAGGGATGGACTGTGAGTGGATTTGGTGGCATTTTTCTCCCTGGAAATAATATTCCTGAGTGGTTCCCCTATGTTGATGAGGGCGCCTCAGTCTTTTTTGAAGTGCCTCAAAATATTGGTTGTAATTTGAAGGAGTTGATTGTGTGCATTGTTTATTCTTCATGTCTCGACAACATAGTATCTCAAGATCTTACTAGCATCTCAGTTATAAACTATACCAAGGGCACAATGCGTACCTCGAGGCCGGTTGCAATAGACGTGGTAGCATCTCATGAAGATCATCTTTGGCAGGGAAATCTATCCAACAATGTGTTCAATTTGGAGGGCTGTGATGAAGTTGAGGTTATCGTAGATTTTGGACCCCAATTTAGTGTGAAGAAAACAGGGGTCAGTCTAGTGTGGGACAAAGTTATCAATGATAAGAAGATACAATATGCTTCTGGCTCCAATGAGGATGCTAATGTTCTTGGCGAGGACAATGCTCAGGCAGACATTAAGTCGAAGAGAGCGCTTGCCGACGGCGATGCAGGACCAAGCCATGGCTCGTCTGATGAGGATCGACCTCCCAAACGATTGAGGTCCGATCCCAATACTGAAATGAGCATAGATGAACATGTGGAGCATGAAGGCTGAAAGGGTGGTGTGTGTTGTGTAATATTATTGCAATATATTTCGAAATTACAAAGCCGCTTCTATTTTGCTCTTAAATGTTGCTACATTATAGATATCAAAATATTCATATAGTTGCATGCATATCGTAGAGCTCAACAGATCACTTGGGAAAACTATGTAAAATAGATGTAAATAAATTTGGGGATAATTTACCTCAAGTCATAGAGCTCATCCTCAAGATCATGAAGGCCGAAACGGTTCGTTAATCTGACTTCTACAACTAAAGTTATGAAATACACAAGATTTGATGAATCCGGAATGGTTTTCCATTTCAGTCCGCGCCAAGGAGGAGAAGGCAACCCAGCAATTATGGGATATTATCCACTTCTCATGTCTTTTATGCTATTCAAGTAGGTCAATCCCCAGCTGCCACGTGGCACACGACAAATGGACCAATTTCAGAAATTCCTTAAAAATACATCCGGGACTCTAAAAAATTGACCGAAAAATATTACAAACTCGTAATCGCATGTACTTTCAACTTATAACATCCAAATCACCGTTCTCTTCACTTCTAACTAGCTTCTCTGCACGCGCTTCCGAGCTTGCGAGAGGTTTTTTAAAAAAAATAAGTAAATTTATTTTAGAATTAAAAAAGATAATGGGTAGTTGTGTTTCATAAAAATAGGATCCATTATCTGCTTTTTCTTTGTTTTTTTAATTTTCTTAAATATGAAAAAGTGTGAATTTACCATATTATCCTCATTTAATTAATAATTTGAATTCTTAATGTTTGCATTAACCAAGGGCATTTTCTGGTATTTTGAATGTTTCACCATTCTCTGCCTTTTGCTTTATATATATAGATATATATAGATTAACCACAAATCAAATTAATCCACATAAATTCTCAAAAACTCTGTAAAACTCCATGAAAATTAAACATTAGTTTCTAACCACCTCAAAATATTCATGAACAGATGCTTAAACCAACCCCCAATAGTTGTTTGGTTTGGTTTCTTTCTTGGTCTTAATTCAAATCAAAACAAAGTGGACCACTTAACGGTTGATTGATTTCGTAGCAAAAACCCATCATATATTAATAAAATATGTAGAGATTAAATATTGCAAATTAGGTCAAGGCTGGTAAGGACAATTTAGACATGAACCCACTTCTTTTGTTTTTTGTTTTTTGTTTTTTTGTGAAAATATATAACACAACATGATAAGGATATGAAGTGATTCTTTTTTTTTTTTTTTTTTTGGGACAAGGATATGAAGTAACCGAGTTGCTGTAAAATTGAACCATCCCTTTTAGGTCTCATTGGTTCTCTCTCCTATTTATAAGTAGTAGAAATCAGGCATGACAATGGAATCAGAGTATAAGAAGATTTATATGCTCTGAAAATGGAGACCGATGTTTCTATCCATCGCAACTACACTAATATATATTATCATTTTGCTTCTCTGTCCTTTTCTGTATAACTACTTGAAGAGTTCAATTATCAGGATTGCTAGGGTTTTTGTTTCGAGATTGATGATCACAATGAATCTGGTCGTGGTTTTGGTGGTGTTTCTGTTTGGGCAATTTTCTATGACGAAGGCCAACGTGGTGCTGATCGGGAACAATGTCACTCTCTCTTTCGACGACATTGAAGCTAATTTTGGTGAGTTCTTGGTTTTTGTTTTTATTTTTAATTTTGGGTTTTCTTTTCTGGTTTTAATTTCTGTTTGTTTGCTGAGAAATTGTGGGGAAGGAAGGGGAATTGGTGTTTGGGGTATTGAAATCGTGCGTCTTGTTAACTTTTTCATTGTTTTAAGAGGAACAAAATTAGCTGGAGGCAAACTAATAATGAGTTTCTTGATTTTTGTGGCGGACAATGATGTTTGTTTCAGCTCCAGCGATTAAGGGTTCTGGGGAATGTGGAGTATTGTATTTGGCAGAGCCTGTGGATGCATGCTCGACATTGACTAACAAAGTTGAAAAAGGCACGAATTATAGCTCCCCTTTCGTTTTGCTCATAAGAGGAGGGTGTAGTTTTGAGGAAAAAGTTAGAAGAGCTCAGAAGGCCGGGTTCAAAGCTGCAATTGTCTATGACAATGAAGATGGCGGCGTCTTGGTTTCAAGTAATGACCTTTTTCTATTACAATTTTCATGCATAGTGTTCTAATTTGGAAAGTTTAATATTTGTTCAACAATTCCGGATCAATTAAATTTAGGTGCTAGTAAAGATGTAAAAATACACTAGTCTGTCTAGGCTCACATACTTCTTATTGTGGGAAAGATGAAAAAAATGAGATTCTGTTGGTTTGTGAGCATGTTTGTGGGATGAACATCTCTGCTAATGCTAAATTCAGTGATGAAGTGTCAGCCTAGAACACATATCTCTGATTAGTTTTGTTCATCTGCACCATTTACTTTTTTTAATTTTAGAAGTCCAAGTTGAAGGGCCATTTGGGAAGTCAAAAAGGATCATTTGGTGGGATTCACTGTCATTTAAAAGCTGCTCTGCTTGTTATTTTCATTCATAACATTTTGTTTCATTTATCACTCGATTGCCCTCCAAGCTCTTTTTCCCCTCCAACCCCAAATTTGCAAAACCCAATCCCCAAATGTGGTTTTTTCTATCCTTATTTCTTTTCCCAGCAGCCGCAGATTTCCTACAATCCTAGCCTACCAGTTCCAGTTCACACCATTCTCTCTCTCTCTCTCTCTCTCTCTCTCTCTCTCTCTCTCTCTATATATATATATATATATATATATATATATGATTTATGCTTGAATAATAGATTAACACTTTGTTAAATATATTATATTTTTACTTTACAATAATTCAATGCCTGAATGGCTCACGTCTCAATGCCTCAAGGCTCACACCTCGCCTTGAAAGATATTAAACGCCTTGCCTTTGAAAACTTTGGGCACTACTACAGTTCCTTCTTAACAAAGTGTTACCTTGTAGACTTTTTTTCGTAATTTTCAAGTCATTCCAGGAAAATTATGAATGCTGGCATGATGTATCCCTGAAAGAAATTTCCATTGATCTAGAACGGAACTGTACTTTTACCCTTAATGATGAAGGATGGAGAACTGGAGTTAAGGGCAATACTATTCTTGACCTGCTAGCATGACCCAATCTGCTACTCTTCGTAGTGCTGTTGAACCTTCCATGAGTAATTTAAGAATACATGTATGCAGTAGAAGATACACTGACGCCCCATCTTCTTGTTCTGAGATTTGTGATCACATGTTTATGTGTGTGCACTTTCTTGTCTATTTCTATATAACCTTTTTTGTCCTCCCAAGTGGTATAACTTTTAAATTCTTAGTTTCAGTGTAATTTTCTTTTTCCTTTTCTAGAATCTCAAATTCCCATTTTTGTGGAAATACAGTGGCAGGAAATTCAGCTGGTATAAAAATACATGCTGTGTTCGTTTCAAAAGCTTCTGGTGAGGTACTGAAAAAGTACGCCGGACTTACTAACATGGAGCTGTGGCTAATCGCAAGCTTTGAGAACTCAGCGTGGTCAATCATGGCAATCTCTTTCATTTCCTTGCTTGCCATGTCTGCAGTGTTGGCTACTTGTTTCTTTGTTCGCAGGCATCGAATAAGACGAGAAAGGCCCCAAGCTTCTCGTGTCCGAGAATTTCATGGGATGAGCAGTCGCTTAGTAAAAGCAATGCCAAGTTTGATATTTACAGCTGTTTTAGAGGACAACTGTACTTCAAGAACATGTGCTATATGTCTTGAGGACTATAGTGTTGGAGAGAAACTCAGAATTCTGCCATGTCGTCATAGTAAGTTTCTTTTTTTTGTTCTTATACCATATCAAAATATTGTTCTTTACAGTGCATTTTTTGTTTGATTTGGTGGCCTGGTGTTTCTAGCATTAGCATTTTGAGCGCATATATGATATAGCTAATGTTTATGGGTTGGACACATTTGGTTGCTCGTTGTTTCCCAATTATCGTTATTCAGAAGGTTGCGAAATTGTTAATATGTGACCTACTCCAATTGTATGGTACAGATGGTCTGTCTTGATGAGCTTGGTCTTAACGGGATTTCAAAGTCACTTATCTATTTGAAGAAAACATAGGATCTCAGAACTTTATCTAGCTGAGGAAAGAAGAGCTTATTTTCTGCATTCTACTAACCCTAATTTTGGTGTCTTACAAGGCTGGAAATTCTGATACAAATTTTGGGCAAATATCTATTGTTGTTTGAAGCACTGAATAGTGGATTCCTAAACCCGGAGAGACTATAAAGGGTATACTAGGGGTCTATACAGTGGCACAGGAACTAATGTTAACATATTGTGGCAATATTAATTTGTTATTTGAATGAAGTTGTATACTGAAATGTCCAAATTGGGTCCTGTATGATACTGGGAGGTAGTTTAATCTTACTATGGGAGTTATTGTTAGCAAAAACATTGAAAAGTTTAGGATCAAATCCAGACCTCAACGGAGTGTTGGTGAAGCTTATGTATTGCATATTCATGTTTAATTAGGCATGCTCAGAATTTATTGGACATACTTTGTAGATTCCAAGAAAGCATTATATTTTTGCATTTGTAACATGGTTAGAGAAAGTTGACACTCGAAGATTAGGATTATTGACACGGTTTCAACACTTCTTTAGCCTTCCTAAATTTTATATCATTAGTATATTATTTTCTCTTTCAAATTTGGCTTCCATTTGTGTATCATTTTCATAGTTGCAATTGCTGCATACAGGCTAGCACCAACCCCCGAGTTCATTTACTGCATTCTGTAGTTGATTCTAGACAAGATATTGAGGCCCTGTCGCCTGTGTCTTGATTTTGTCAGTCAATGTCTCTGTTTGCATGAGTCTATCCAGAAGTAGATTGATTAGGAAAGTTGTGATAAATTATTGATTTATCTGGTGTCTAATTATATGACTTATTTAAAGTTTAGTAGATCGAAAATTTCTGTTTACAAGTTTACTACAAAGTACAAACTCTTGATAATACTTTTTGAAATGGCAATTTAAATTTCTGCTTATGCTGAAAGTTCAGCTACCTTTCCAGTAAAGAGAACGTTGTTAGCAGTGAACATTGAATAGTGATAAATGTGAAGTAGCTGTTGGGAAAAACATTTTAAACATCTCCCACTCTGATGACCTGCTATGATATAAATCTAGATTAATGCAAGTTCAATGTCGAAGATACTTGTATACAATCTGTAGAATATTGAACAACTCTCTTCAGCTGTAGATTTTCATTAATAATAATCTGACAGTAATTTTCCTTGGATTTTGGCAGAATTTCATGCTTTCTGTGTGGATTCTTGGCTTACTTCATGGAGAACCTTTTGCCCAGTTTGCAAGCGTGATGCAAGAGCTAACACGAGTGATCCACCAGCTTCAGAATCCACACCATTGCTTTCATCCAGCCCATCATCATCTGTGGCCTCTTCTGTACTTTCATCTATGAGATCATCTCTAGCATCATCTTCAGCCATGCAGATAGTACCAGCATTGTCGCAGTCTCCATATTCTCTTTCTCACTCTCATGCTAGCTCAACTCACATTCAGCAGTCTCTTAGGTCCTCCTACCGCCAGTCCCCTTCTATTAGTGTCAGCAGAAGCTCACTGGACCTCCGTAATGCCTCGTCCCAAAGATCTCATGCTTCCTATTTTGTTTCCCCCAATTCCTTTGGTTACCCATCTTTGTCACCCCTGAACTCAAGATACCTGTCTGTTGCACACATTCCAAGCCCTAGCAATGCGTCACCAAGCTTCATCAGCTCGTCCAGTCATCAACATCATCCACTACATTGTAGTGAGTCAGCTGCAACATTTTCTCCTTTTGCTTCGGCCCAATCTCTTCCTGAATGCTGATCGAAATTTACAAAATAGTCTGAGAGGGAAGTGAATCCAGATGCCTTTCATCACTCTGACCTCACGTTACTTTTTGAAGTATTGTGATTGGGGTCATATGATGTGAATGCTTGTATGCTAGAATTTATACCTGAATGTGTCTTGTTACCACCTCACATGTATATTAAATATTTACGTTGTCTATAAGTTTAATTTGCAAGTTATGTTTATGGTTCGTATTTCTATATTGGATGTTTATCAAATTTTCACAAAGTCAAAGAGTGAGTTGTGTTGTGCTGTGTTCGATATTGTGAACATTGCGTTTGATATTCGGCATTGGTGAATGTTATTAGGGGGCATTTGGGATTGTTTTCAGAAGAAATAATCTACTTACTTTAAAAGTGTTGATAATACCAGTGTTTGGTAAATGAAATCCCCTTTCTCTCACATTAGAGTAGTCGTCTTTGTTTGTGGGTATGGTGTAGCTTTCACTAGTTAGCAGACGCCTCTTCTTCTTCATCTTCACATAGTTGCTGCAGATCTTTAAGCTCATCAGAGACAAATTATTGCTAACGGCGACTACCCACTCATCAAGTCATCAGTAAGTTTATTAATCTCATTACAGTTTTTATTTTGAAGGCATAGTAGCTCTCAATTTTTCTCCAATCCGGGTTTTGTCTTTACTATGAGATTCGGGGGAGGCTACCTCATGATTAGATAAATGACATCTTCCTCTCAATTTGATGATTTAAGTTTCAATTGTGTATGCCATCTTGAGTTTGTGCTTATATCCTAATTGTCGTTGAGATCGGGTTCGCTAACTTCATGTGCTTAACAAAAAACCATACTTTTGTGTCTGTGAAGTGTTGTAACCTTTGTGGCTTTTCCTGTATTTCTCTTGGGTTTTTTGAATATGACACCTTCCTTTGCTCTAGTCTACTTGGGTTATCGTTTTATTGTCCTGTGGGATTCACATCTTCCAGTTGTCAAGTTTGACTTAATTTTTTGGAATTGAATTTTAGCCTAGTTCTGGCAAAGGTTTTATGGTGTGAATGTAGATGGTGCCTTGCACATCCACATGTATTTGTGGACGTAATTTCAATTATAATTTTTCTGCACTTCATTGATTAAGTGAGTTATTTGCATTACCATATTTATGCAATTATTTTGTGATTGATTCTGCACAACTAGTTATTCTTGTTATAGTTTCAAAATGATATACGGCTGTGCAGGGTTACTATCAGAAAAGTCTGTTATAGTGATATTCATAACTAAACAGTGGTTTGAATTATGTGCTGTTCTCTCTCAAGACTTAAATTTTACGTTCTCAAAATCTATACAATGTTATGCTAATAGTCATTCCTAGATGTGCCAGGCTTCCTGTACCACCTTTTTCTTTTAAAAAAATTGCAAAACATTGATACATTATACATCGCAAAGTAAGCATATACGTGGGTTGATTGATTTGCATGCAAATATTACATTTTGTTTCTGTTTCATGCTTAGGTTAAGCTTTCTAGAGAATTCAGGGTTTAGTCATATTTATCTAGAAGCATATACCAAATGGGAAGGAATAACAATGTGGCAAATGGATCAAAAGTTGCGGCTCATGGAATAATCATTGTGTGGCTATACTCTGTAACCTGTGTATCAAGGAGGTGGAGGCAGGAAATTGTCGCGGCACTGTTTGAAGAAAGTGGGATGGAAAAAATGAAAGGTTAAATCCACTAAAGAGAGGAAAATAGTATGATAAAACAGAATGGAGAAACAAATGGGATGCTCCCAAAGAGCAACGGAAATTGTGGAAAGAACTAATTGGGAAGGAAACTGGCTTTGGGGTGAAATCCCAAACTTGGTACAATTGACGCTTCTGATGAATGCTAGTGCAATAAAATTCAGGTGTGTAAACTTCTTTTAGTTTTCTTTGTTTTAATTTTGTAAATTATCATGAAACTCCTTATAACAGTAATGCCTCTTTAAACTATAGGTAAATAATTGCGTAACAAGGTCATTAGTCTTAAATTGGAGGAGCAGCTCGATAGGATGTTCATAAACACGATGACGACTGGTGGACATGCTTGGGCACCCAGTTCTGGTGTACTTCCATCTGACATTCCGGAGGCATCTAAAGTTGATGACTTTCTGCAAGAAAGTAGTGGTGGTCTAGATGATCTGATTGCAATAGAATAAATCTACCAACACTAGTTGCCATTAACATGTATTATAGAGAAGCTATTTGGCAGGGTTCCGGGGTACATACAATATAACCTCAACCAAATTTTTCACTCTTTCCTTCTGCTGTTATACATAACCTCATGCTCCGTTTCTCTTCTTTTTGGATTTTAATTTCCATATTCTTTAGGTTTTGTACAACAGGTGCTTTAAAAGTTGAAGGTTCCCAATCTGATTCACATTGCCTAACATGATGGCCAAACTTTTCAAAAATCCCAAATCTTGAGAAATTGATGCTCCGGGATGTAGGAGTTTGTGCTAGGTTCACCAGTCCATTGTACATCTTGAAAAACTTGCTTTCGTAAATTTGTAAGACTACAAAATGCTCGAGGAAATCCCGTGGATTTTCTCCAAGTTGAAATCTATTGAAACTCAGGAGAGAGAGCATCATTGTGAACTCTTTTTGCAAATAATACGGCCATAAGAAAGATACCATCTTCCATAGTACGGCTTTAGAGCCTTGAATCCTTGCCTATATTCGGTCTAGAACGTTTAACGTCTAATTACTTGTATGATAAAGTTATCAATTCATAGTAAGAATGTTAGAATTGTATGATAAAGTTATCAATTGATTGTTAGAATTAGAATTGAATCGTTTGTGTCAAAGGGGTCTAACCTAGTGAAAAAGGGTCTTAATTTGTAAAAAGCGTCTAGTCTAGTGGGAAAAAAAAACCTTAATTTGTGTACTAATGGTTTCATGTTCCCCATGATACTTTGATAGTGTGGGAAACCTCTTCCCATGGCACCATGGTAGTTTAGACTATCACTTGAAGTTAAAAATAAAAAAATAAAAAAAAATTGAATCATTTGTTGCAGGTGATCAATGTGATGAAAATACATTATACGGCAACTAGGCACTATATGCAATACTGCAAAAATACGTTATACGGCAGAGCATTTTATTTTTCTTGCAAAACCTTTGGGACGGAACATCAATACAAGAAAACGACTTTGCTGTCTCTAGGAAAACGAAGTGTAATTCAGCAAACACAAAATTGCAAAAGGGAGGTTGAACTATATTTGAATAAATTGTATTTACATGCATTATCGTACAGCTACTTTTTTTGATCCTAGTCATATATACAAGCATGATTCACTCAGTGTTTGCCTCTTAATTTCATTTATCTTTACAGTTGATAGTCGAAAAACAATGAAAAGCATAATATATCTGAGAGCAGATTTCATAAATATAAGCTGAACAGAGTATTTCTTCAAACCCTTTGCACCTTCTCTTCCCCAATGATCCACCTTGTCAACCAGCTCGGATCTTCAGCTAAGGATTTACATGATGTAGGGATGCTCCCAAGATCACTGCCAATTTGATCGTACTCCTTGAGAGCGGCTTCCATCTCTACCTCAACAGCTGCATCATCTACAATATTGATTGTCCCCATATGAAGAGCATCGGCATAGTGCTTCTCCATCTCACGATCATTTTTGAAAGGCTCAATGCCAGGGCCCTGCATTTCAAACATTTCACAAAGAATAATCAAGGAAATGGAGACGTACAAGAAGTAGGAGAAAAAGAACATGTCCTCCAGGTCTATCAACTGGATTTCTAACAAACCAGTAACATTGATCATTTTATTTACTTGCATAGGATTATTTTGTCATAGACTTTGTTGCAAACGCCAAGAATGCTCTATAATAATTGGTTAAACATCAACGTAATTTAAAGGCAAGAAACAAGTCTTTTGTTTTGTGTAATCGTGATAATTAGATGTCATAAAGGACAAATAAGTAAATCAAACCTCAATAGAACGAGAGCATCAAACTTCCAACAAAATATACCATCCAAGAAACTAAAAGTTCTATACTGCATTTGAACGAAGAAGATAAAGGTGGTGTTTGGGTGAAAACCAGATTTTAAAATGATATTCTAGAGAAAAAGACATTATAATTATGTTTATTCTATTTTGCTATGCATGCACTGATAATAGGAGATATTTAAAGATATATACAAAAGCAGAAGCATGGAGAAATTGGAAATGTACGCATATTTTGCAGCTGAACAATCTGAGAGAAACCCTTTTTTTTTGTCAGAGACCAAGAAAGTGCTTTCACTATTTTGCAGAAATTTATGTCAAACTCTAATGTTTAAAGGAAATAATACCAGACTTGTCCATGTTTGGAAAATTAGAAGTACTCTACCTGACATAACTCAGCATAGTGCTTATATATCTCACTGCTTTCATCTTGATCACCTAGCAGTGTCCCACCGTACCACCCATTCGCTTCATCCACTGATGTCATTGAAAGGTACCTTGGAATAACAGCAGAGAAAGAAATGATCAATCATACACTCCATAGGATACATCATAGGCTTTTTAAAACAAAATTAAGTTCTTTTGTTGAACACAGTTGATGCCAACAAGGTAGTAACATAGAATTCCAAATCAACTTAATTACCCAGATTAGTCAACTCAATTATCTAACTTTCTTATGTTATGGTTTGTTTTATCATAAATATGATATATACTTCTAGTATTTCTTCTTAGCATCCCACTTACATTGGAGGTCACAGTGGTAACAACCATGTATAAGCTAATGAACCAGACAAATCGAAGGAGTTCTCCTATGTCAATCCAAAAGCATTTTCATATAGCCTACCTCTGGAAGATATCCTCCTCATTATCATTGCCATCAGAAGAAAGCCAATTTAAGTCACAAAAGCCACCAAACCCTGTCTCATTACGGGATCCTCCATTACTTATTTCATGTGAAGTAACTTTTGGTGCAGACCCACTTTCTTCGTATTTTCTCTGGCCAAAAAGCCAATTTGGGCTTTTCAACTGTATTTCACTGAAAATTATAATTCCAATGTTCAGTGACTATTAATAGAATTTTCCTTGGTTCCCAAGTGGACTGGATAACCAAAGAGAGAGGTAGAGAGATTAATATTAAAAATCACAAATACGATGCTAACTAGTGGGGTAAGAACTGCATAGGTTGAGATATAATTACGCTGCATCAGGCGCCACACTAGAATTTGCAGTACCACCACCTGTTCTTTGATCTGGTTCACTGCAAAGTCTTACATTCTTTATTGAACTACACGTCCTTTCAATCAATTTATCAAAGGATGTCAACTTCATCCTCAAAAAATCTTCTTTGCAAGCAGGGATAGGGGCAAGAGTGTTTCCCAATCCTCCCAAGTGCGTATCATTTTCTTGTGAACTGCAAAGTTGAAAATCAAGTATCTTATTGTAAACAATGGATGATTAAATTGAAACATCAACTTTACAGAAGAAGTAGAAAAAAGGATTGGAACAGGAAATGTACAAGGCACATCTATGCATGCGTACATGTGTGCGTTTTGGATAGACCTGTCCAATGTATTAAGTCTAGATCATATAAAGAGGCATAGAGATTTTACCACGTATCAAGGAAAAGGTCATCAATCCCAGATACATGAAGATAGTAATCAGAATCCAGCTCCCACAGAGCAGGTTTCCCTTCCTGTGGTTTGAAGTAACCCAAAAATCTGGTAAAACCCACAGCAAGATCAAAGCTTTAGAAGATATTTTAAGAAAGGCAAAACACAGTACAACAATGTGCCATATGGCATTGTACAATACAATGAAATTTAATACAGTACAACATAATGACATACTATAATATAACATTGTTTTAATCTATATAATACAATACAATACAACTGCCATCAGCAACACAGAGTTCCCATATATCCAAAGATGCATCTATTTCTCAATGCAGAAGTGAGATGCTATTGATGGAGATGGAATTTTATATTTTTATTTTATAAGAAATGATGGAGATCGTAATAGGTAATAATAAGTCTTACCTTCTGTGTCAGGGAAGAAAAGATGCTATTTAAAAATAAAAATTTATATTCACAAGAAACTACAAGAGAGGAACAAGTACAAATTTATGGCGTCTTGCTTTTCACCATCAGTGTAAGCATTGCTGTAGTATCGCTTGATAGACTTCAGAAACTCCCTTGATTGGGTAGTGGCCTTCCACTTTCCCTGCCTCTCAGGAAATACCTGGCATTCATGACAGACGAATGGTTTCAGGAAGCAGAAACAAAGCTAAACATGGAAGTTCTACAATCTCTCTGTACACGTGCTAACAAACTTCCTACACACACACACACACACATATATATACGCATACCGTGAATCAATAAAAAATACCTCATTGAATCGTTAGTAGCTGAAAGTAACCAATCTCGAATCATTACATCTAAGAGCTCAAGATTGGTTACTTAGTTTTGTTACAAAGAGGGCGATCTGATTAATGGTTGTATTGTTCTTTTTGTTGTAGATTGTATTTTAGGAGGGGACTCCTTCTCCACTGTATGTATTCTTTGTTTTTGTGTTTAATAGAAGGTTCTTTCTTCGCAAAAACGACCTAAGTTTATGTGTTTGTTGTAGATTGCGTTTTAAGAGTGGACTCCCTGTCCACTATACATGTTATGTGCTTTTGTGTTTAAAAAAAGTTTATTTCTTCTCAAGAAAAACCTTGAGTTGAGAAGTTAACTTGAAGACCACATTACTGGCACTCTCTGCAAAGTGGTCACATTATCTGAACCATCTATTTTTCACGTTCCCCAATCAAGGATGATCCTCCCATAATGACAGCCCAGTCGGGATTATTTAACCATCTTAGTATCATCATGATCATTTCAATGTTTTTTGGAAGCATTGTATTTGTCTATTTATGCACCACAATTATAACATGAAATGGTTTCCAATATATATACAGAAACACGAAATGGTTTCCAATATATATACAGAAAGCTTCAGTTGAGGGATCCCTCACTTGTGGGCCCATGCCCAATGGACATCTGATTAAGTTTTGGAGTTTTATTTCCTTTTTTTCAAACTTCAAGTTAAAGTTTTAGGGGTTGATCTACGACGTCCAGCAATTGATAATATGCATACTCTAAACTATGAATAAAACAGAAAATAAAAAAAGAACTTCAATCTAGATAGTAAACAACATACAGTGTTGTGAGCTGCAGAGCCACCATACTGCTGCGCAAGAGCATCCCCCATGCTCTGGTACATATCCATGAGAGCTGCAGCAATAGTGCTGTCAGGATCCACTTTGGGCAGGTTCGTCAAACCCATGGCATGAAGTTGGCGCCCTAAAGCTGCAAGGCCATAAGCATACTGTGCAACATTTGTACGGTCCAAGCAATCAATGCAGTTGGTGCGCAGAACACCACTTTGAAAATGTGGTGGTTCACTGCCAGAATTATCATTTTTCTTGTGTTGACTAGGAACAGACTCCCTATCCCGATTAACAGCAGAATTTAGAGTTTCATTACTGCTTCCAAATCTTGGAAGGTCCCCAGAGTTTGCTCTTAGATCTCTAAGAGAAGCTTCCCTGGAAGAAAAAGGGAAATCTAATTTAAAAGAAATACCATTTCCACGTTCTTATACCAGAGTAATTGGTAGTAAATAAAACAATTGATTCGTTTTGAAATAATTCTTCCATGTGCTAGACTGTTCAAAAATCAACGCTAGGCTAAGTGCCTTGTACAAGGCTACCTTTTAATATGCTGGACATACCAGAATATCATCATCAAGAAGACCTTGACCCATAACATTTCTCCACATATTTCCACTTAACAAAATCCATACCTTCTGAAGAAAAGTGAAAAGGAAAAACATTTATGTGGTTCATAACATGATTGCATACTTGACACTATCGATATAGTTCAGGGGGAAAACGACGCATTACTCTAGAAAACACACTAGGATATGTTTGGGAGTGCTTTGAAAAGTGCCAAAAGTGCTTATGTAGAGTTTGATTTAAATATGTAAAAGTACATTTTTTGAGTTCAGATAAGCATTTTAGTGCTTCTTGGAGGCTTCTTGGAGAAGAACTTGATAAGTCTTCTACGGAAGTACTTCCAAGTAAATATGCATTAAGCATTTTAAGTTTTTTATATGCTTCTAATTAAAATGTTATGAACAAAAGTACAGTACTTATGCAGGACTCCCAAACAAGCCCTAGAAGTAAGTTCACGGTGACATTATATTACAAAATTCTTTAAGGGAAAAAAGATTTAGTTTCCTGAATAGGACATTTGGCACTCATGTGCCTCCTAGCATTTAACTGATGCAAATTCATTCAAAGATAGCCATCTATGTGCAACTGAGATTAGGGATAAATTTTGAGAATAGCATTTGGAAATCACTGAACCAACATAGAAATTGCATACCTTCCAGTACTTGTCCGACTAATTTGATTGAGCCTCCGTTTAACAATGCTAGGTTTGCCACTGTAGTAAAAACCAGTCAAATCAAGTGCTTCACTTGCCACAGCACCCAAAACTGCTAAAACGTTGGCGGACTTGCTTTGGAAGCAGAAGAAATAGAGAACAGTAAGACCAAAGAAAACAAATATTACACAAATGGTTGGAGAATGGTTAAATCGAAAGCATAGTATATAGATATTTATTGAAAAAATAAGTATAATTATTTGCAAGATGACAAAGTGGGAAAAAATTATGTACAGATACACATGATATATATACATATGAAAAAATAAATAAATATGTATATATATGTCTATGAAGCAGGATAATTCAATCCTCGTAGATATGTAGTATCGGGGCCCGATGCATATCCAATACTCGAAATGGAGTATCAGTTGAAATTGGAACTGACTTTTGCATACGCAGTTATGCAGTGTATGCATATTCAAGATACGACATGGGCCATTTTGCAAATTTTAAGAAAAGAGTGGTCCAATTGTGATCTTAGAAAACAATAAGAGGTCAATTTAGAGTTTTATAAAGAATATTTAGGGTTCAAAAGAGAACCCACTCCTTTCCACCTCTTTTTCTTACTAGTTTTTTACTGAACAAAAATAAGGCTAAGGGTTTTTATACTTTGCAGGTTACAACCATAGAAAAGGAGGAAAAACCCATAAAACAAAGAACTAGCCTGCACAACACCAGATATGGATGCCATTTACCTTACTATAGTAAATATATATATATCATATAACAATTTTTTTCTTGGCCAATCCTTATCCTAGTTTTGTAGACTTTCTGTATCATACTCGTCCTATATCTGTATATGTGCAAAATACATGTGTCTGTCCACTTCACCAAAAAGAAAACAAAAAGGACAAGGAAAATCAAACCTCAGATGGTTACCTTTTTGCAAACTTGTGAAAGTCCCAGTGGATAAATTTAAGATGGTTTTCTTCAGAAAGAATTTGATTCAAATACCCAACCGCATTTGCAAACTCACGCCTCAGCATCATTTCTCGAGGCCTTTTCTCAACAGTCTATATTGCAATTGTATGAGATACATGAAAATAAAAATATGAAGAAAAAAGAAAATGCACGATGGGCAACTGAATAAATATAACTTAAGTCGTAATGCCAACAAAATATGAGTTGATATGCATGTACGTATCATAAGTAGGTTATAACTCAAAAAATTCTTAGTAAAAGAATTTCAATACCAAAAAAGTTTCTGCCGATTAACATCTTCGTAACAGCAACTTCCCTATGACAGAAACACACACACACACACCCACAGTGATATGCACAGTACCTCACGAGGACAGAAGAAATCTTCAACTTAAATTGATCGCCAGACAGATGCGATGAACAAAAGATGCATTTAATTTTCAACATTGCCCCATGAAAATACACCATGCTAATGTAAGCCCCAAATAGGTATTGAAGAGACAACTCCATGATAATGCAAGCCCCAAAGGGAAGTGAATGATAGGGGTATTTATAAGCATTATTAGTAACAACTAACAAGTTGATATTATGTTTTTATTGCCCGCAGCTGTTAAGAAGGCATTCTGAAATAAACCTTGATCAAATTGAGCACAATAATTGGGTTGCCATATCTCTTGGCGAGGTCTTCAAAATGTAATTTGGTAGCCTGATATGTTGGGTCATATCTCTGTACTAAAATCAAAATGGAAACATGCAAAAAAAGATCAATTCAAATAATCCTCGTAAACAGTGTATGTGAAATAAGCATATGATTCAGCACCAATGAAATCAAAATGCATCACATAATGTTCTTACATATTATATCAGGCTTAGGACTAAATCTTGAAGCTTCCTGTGACCAGAAAAGGGGAATTGAGCCACGCATCTGGACAACAGAACTCATTTTTCCTTTGCATGATCCAGCTTCCTCATCAAGGATAATCTGCTCTGTCTCAACATCATTTGCAACCCTTCCCCTATCATTCACTCCCCTTTTCAAGTAACTGCAACCCAATAAAAAAATTATTAAATCTTGACATCCTATTGCTACAATAGTTTCTAGTTAAAACGTCTACAATTCAATGCAACAATAAGAATTTGCTGTCTCCCAAAACATAAACTAAAATTGATACCAGTAAAATTTAACCTGAAACCCCGCCCCCAGCTAAAATAAAATAAAAGTTTTCTCGTCTGCACCAGCTGCTGTCTACCCAGATACTATAGCTGTGTACACTCACATATAGTAAACCCCAGACAACTACTCTAAATGATAAGTATCACATTTTCATATATAGTAAACCCCATGTGAGAGTAGAGCACAGAGAGAGAGGTCCTTTTATTCAACCAGAACAAACAAACCCAAATGCAAATATTTTTCCTCCTAGGCAGGATAGAAGAACTTAGATTGTGGAGCCATCTGAAGTTTTATCTTGTACATCATTCTCGAGACTATTAGTGCAGGTGCCAGTATTAGCTTGGGTTGCTGACGGAAGGTGCATGCTTGTGACATGGTGCAAAGGAGGAGACCTGAGTGGTGTCTTTCTCCTAGTGGTGACTGGTGTGGGGTGTCCAAAACAGACACCAAATGTTTGAAACATTTACTGCTTCAGTGTCCAAGTGCATATTCCTTGTTGGATAAGGCTGACTAGAGAGGCTGTTTTGAATTGGATGATTCCAGCTTCTTGTGATACTCTTTTATGTGAAGAGTTGAGTTTTTGGAGGGAGGAAAAGGAGTTTAGTGCTAGGGAGGAGTGCTGTGTTGGAAAATTTTTGAGTAGTTTGGATGGAGAGGAATAATTTGTGTGTTGAGGTTGTAACAGGACGTGGATAATTTGTGGGACAGAGCTCAGTTCTGGGCGGTACAGGCTTCGATCGCCTCTGAGTTCTGGAATTAGTCTCTTTCATGCTATTCTCCTATTGCTGTTTTCTTGTGGTACAGTTTTGTAGTTTTGTTTTGTTTGTTGATCGTCCTTCATTAGATGTAACTTAGATGTTTGTTCTTTTAGGGCATAAAAGCTGTGTAAAAAACATAATTATTCCTTGTTTGCACAAAATAGAACCTGTGAAATTGAGGGCTTATGTGTATCTGTGTATATATAGTGAGAGAGAGAGAGAGAGAGAGAGAGAGGTCTTGTGTTGAATCTTTTAAGGGGAGGAACAAAACAAAACAAATCTTCTCCTATATTCTGTCACAAAGGAATGCATTGAAAAAGAAATCCAATCCGATGTGACAAAAAGAGAAGCTGACCTTGTTTGTTGCTCCTCGTCCTTCAGTCCTTCCCTGAGTACATCACAGGGGATAATTCATAATTTCCATCAAGGAAGAAGCAAAAGATGAACTGTTTATGAGATATAATCATGTTTACATCAGACTCAGTCTTGAAGAGATGTTGCATGTTATATATGTTTAGCCGAACATTATATTTCACTTAAAACAATTATTGCTGCTCATACTTCATTGTTTAAATATGTATTCAATTCAAAATATGAAAGCTAAAGAAATTGAACTTCACATATTTCACGAAAGAAAATGAACCATTTTAATCAATACCACACTAGTAAAGACTACATACAATCAAAAGAACCCTTCCACACAAATATTTAAATTATAACAAGCCTGAACTAAAAAGGAAAAACTGAGTAACACTTTTAACCCAGGTCTACTAGCATAATCCTATACCATTAAAATCCCATTCCAAAATACCATGAAACATGTACATAAAACTTACAAGACAAAAAAAAAAAAAAAAATTACATGCCATATGGACTGCTTTCTGAATAATTAGAAGAAATGAAGACTAGAACATACCGTGTCCCTGCAAAATGCCGAGAGCGCCTAGAGACCAGAGAAACACTGAAGTCCCTTCCAAAGATTGATACCCTAATCTGCCATCATCAAGAAAAATAAACTCCATTCATATATTTAAGTCTTTATTTAATTAGATTTTTTTCATAGGAAACACAAGTTTTATCAAGACAAAACATAAGGAAATACAAGAAACATGAATAACCAGTGAATCAGACACCTAAAACATCAGTCAATACACCAAAAGTCAGAAATCCTTTAGTACATGATATATATACATATGTCTACAAGAGAAATAAATACACAAGGTATAAACAAATTATATCAATTAAAAAATGTAGAGTACATGGATTCCCTGAACCAAATAAAATCCCATTACCACATTAACACACGCACACACACACGCATAAGTGAGAGAGAGAGAGAGAGAGAGAGAGAGAGAGAGGTGCATACCTGCTTAAAATGGCCATGCACTAATGCTATTGTCCAGATAGTGTTATTGCACCTTGATCGAATAGCTTGTGTTAGATAGGCATTCCATACAAATATATTATCATACGGCATCCCTTCTTCACCCATTGATAACACATTTTTTTGCAAACTTTGCATTATAGGATATGTATAACTATAGAAAAAATCTTTGGTCAAATCAACACTGGATAGAAGCTTCTTGTACCTGCAGTTAAGAGATAAAAATATAAGTAATATTCTATAAAAGTTGAAATGCCAAGTATATTAGCTGGTAGGTATGAAGCTGCGAAAGTTGAAGCCTGCAGAGTCCCATTACAATATGTTCACCTTTCTAAATATGAAACCACCTACTGATTAAATAATGGAAAGAACACTCTTATAAGCCCATCCACAAGTGGTATATGAAGCAAAAATATATATGTATCTTCCAACTCATATATTAAGTGCAGAGTTCTTACTTTAACGATCTCCACAGGAGATGGCATTTTCTTCACCAGTCACTTTACATCTTAAAACATATACATCCCATTCATACCATTCTCCATGTACTAGATATTGGAGGTCACCTAAACCCCTCTCCAATCTAACTTCCATCTAGACACTACGTCGATTGTAAATGAAATCATTTTGTCTAGGTAAGCCAAATATGTAAACTCTAAATCAAGCTTTCTCTTTTCTTACTGGACATTAGCAAATACAAATCAGCGTTCTTTCTTTCCTGTGCTAACGCTGTTGTACTGTGGGTAGCTGTCTCAGTGCTAATGACTTAAGTGGCTCCATGAAACTTCAAGGGAAACCTCACCCTAGTGTCCCTGAGCTACACGTACAAAACAGGTTTTACTCTGAACGCTTTGTTTTCTATCCTATTCTTTTTGCCCTCTTGTTAGTGTACAAGCCTGATGCATGAGCAAAATGGTGAGAGACCATGTTGATTATACCATTAAATAACCCAGTGACCGCAAATGCAACCAAATATCTTTTAAACTTGATATACCTCTGGCACATTAAGCTATTATTTAAATATACACAGAACAGAGAAACATCAGAATAAGGGAAGAAATTACCGCAACTCGGTCTTAGAATGAGCGATATCAGTTTGCATTGATACATGCGGAATAGTAATCAATTGGCTCTCGTCTATACTATAAATCGCATGACCACATATACTTCCTATTTGCCGACGCTTGGTGACCAAAATCAAGTAATAAGATTCCAGAAACTTAATGCAACCTAGAAAACACCAAAAGCCCATATAAAAACATAACACAAGGGTCTTCTTAGAGTGAACAAGGACGCGAATTTGAATTCATACAAGCATGAAAATGAGGTCTCTAAGACACTAACCGGCGATCCCAAAAACCTTGGCCACAAAGGTAAGGCCTCCGGTGGCACGGTTGCCCTCTGCGATTCTCTGAAGCAGGCTCTTGATCTCCTGTGGCGAGTAGACGACGGGGTCTTCGCTGATGTTCAAATCGTCGGGCTCCGATCTGTCGATCTTCAACACCCGGAAGAACCTCTTGTTCCGATCGCTCCCAATCAAGTAAAACCGCTGATACAATGCACAATCAAATAGTCTCAGAAGAATGAAGAATTGGAAACCCTAGAATTTGGGACAGATTGAGTGGGCACCTGTCTGGTTTCGTAAAGCTTGAATTTCTCGAGGGAGTAGGAGTTGGGGTCGGCGTCGAAGTCGTTGGAGGGGTGGACTTTGGCGGAGGAACGAACGTAGTGGGGAATATTGGGCTTCGAATTCTCAGGCTTCGCCATTTCTGCAGAGTAGATGAAGCTTCGTTGAGAGTTCAACGAAAATTCGAAAGAACAGAAATTTTCGATTTTCGATTATATATAGTGTTCGATTAGGAAGCTGAAATGAGAGACAAGTTGAACTGAACTTGCAACGTAATTTTGATTGGTTTTTAATTTTCTGTTTCCTTTTTAAAAAATAATAATAATTAGCGACGCAAGGCATTGGGGAGGGGGGTACTTTTATAATAATAATTTTTTATTTTTTTATAATAATTAGCAATAAAAGATACCCTTGTATACAATGACTCCTAAAACTCCAACAACCAACGTTATTGCAAGAGGAACTGTCAAGGCTTGATCAAGTTGAGTAATGGTGCATTTCATGACGTTAGTTCTTATTGTGGATTTTTTTTTTTTTTTGGTTAATAAAATACTATACCCGCTCGGAGTATAACCGTGCGACTATATTCTTTCTTTAAACAAATAAAAAAACCAGCCGGCTAGGTGCTACTAGGCAGTCTTTTTAAAATTAAAAAAAATAGTACAGCCACGTATGGTGGGTTTTTTCCCTAGTTCTTTTCAATCAATAGTATGGCCGCTCGGCTATACTCTTTAAATATAATGTATTTAAAGCATATAGCCGCTCGGCTATACTGCAGCCATCTTTTATTTTTTTTTAAAATAAATAGTACGGCCGCGCGGCTATACTCGTAACAGGGCGGGTCCTTCTAAAAACACACGCAGTATCGCCGAAGGGCTGCACTTTGTAAATATATGGAGTATAGCCACACGGCTATACCGGGGTCTCTCTTTTTTTAAACTCTTTTTAATAACTAGTATAGCCGCGCGGCTGTACGCTTCAAATATATATTGTGATTCCTTTTTCTTTTTTTTTATATATAATTTTTTTCTCTGATTTTCATTTATCGATAAGAGTAGTTTGGAGCATTATTCATTACGATTAGGTCATTACCCAGTCTCTATTGTCACCTTTTAATTTTTTACTTTTCTAGAGTTATTGCCCATATAAAGAATTTAGCATTTTTCGGTTTAATACTCGTATTATACACATAATTGTATTTTTCAGTAATACTTTTATTTTTTGTACATATCTTAAAGACTTAGTAAAATACACGTTTGAAAAAAAAAAAAAAGTAAATATGCAATACACGTACGTACATATTTTTCATGTTTAATACATGTGGTTTTTACAAAATTTTCAATAATACACACAAAATTCACATATTATACACATAAATTTCACATATTATTGAATGAAAATAATATATATTAAAATCTAATATAGTGGCCGAAATTTTCAATTGTAACTTGCCAAATAAAACACGCACGTATTTTATTCATATTTTTCTGTTCCATATTTTACTAACTATAAAAGAATTTGAGAGACCAAAATTATTTCTTGTTATAAGAAAATGCAAGATATTTGATTTTGCAATCTCTTGGTCAACTAGAACAACAATGTCATAGGTGTATTAATAATTGGGAAAGAGAAAATAGTTGTGTACTTATAATTGGGAGAAAGGAAAATAAAAAAATGGGCGCGCTCCAGTCATGATTGTTACATTCATTTCTAACCCTATATACTGAGGCCCAAAAGAAAAGAAAAAAAGTTAATCATAAAAAAATAACCCTTATCCATTGAAGTATGTCCAGCAAAGATTGCCAAGAATATAATTACTTGTAATTATTTGAATGGCCTACTTGTCTTGTCTTGTGGAAGGCCAAACCGTGGACCCATCAAATAAAAATTTGTGGGTGTGGTGAGAATTTTTCTAGTTCACTCATTCCACTTCAATAATATCTCTGGAGAAGAGACAGCCTAAAGATTTTATAAGTGTGGAGAGTAAATCTCATGCATTTCTTCTTGGTTTGATAAGGAAGAAAATATATGATGACCAGACTTTCCATGTCTTGCAACAGTTTGACTCCTCATCCTCATCCTGCAGTACCAATTAGCCCTCAGCTTACCTCAACCATAACAGGCATAGAGCAGAAGAGGCCCAGAGCAGTTGCAGTTTTTGCAGCAAAATCTGGAGGATTTTCACTCAACTCTGTATGCCCTTTTTCTTTTTTCTTTTTTTCAGTTATAATAAGATTTGAAGTTATATTCTATAAATCACTTCTTTCACTCTACCTAGAGCTCATGGCTCATTTTCTTAATTAATTAATTGGTTTTAAATCCACAGTATATTTATACTATGAACACATAATGCCTTAAAATGAAAATTAATTGAGTACCAAGAACATTTTCTAAATTATTCGCATAAAAAAGGTCGAAAGCAAACTTCGAATTTAAGTACCTTAGGTGATTTGTTGTTATATTTCATATATATTTATGCAATAATTCTTGTACTCTTTTTCTCTCATGTAGTTCTTGAAAAAGTGTGAAACCTGTGGAGGTAAAGGTGCAATTGAATGTCTAGGATGCAAGGTGCTCTCTTAATTTCACTTCATTTTCATCTCCTCGTCGTACTAACTGTTTAATTTAATCTTCTTCTTTTTTCGTCACAACTAGATCTACAAAGAATAAGGTTTAAGGTCCAGTTCAAAATTAACACCTCACCCTTAAGATAAATCGCACACATCATTTTGAAATCTAAGATCCGTACCCCTGCTTTTGTTTTAATGGCTGCTATTAGCATTTTTGTTTTGGACGCAATGCCACTACATCATCTCACCCCCTACTTACTTTTCAGGGAACGGGAAGAAATAAGAAGAATGGGAATATTTTTGAGCGATGGAAGTGAGTTATTTCTGGCTCTAAAATATGAAAAATTAGTTTGGTTCTTTTTCTATAAAAAAAAATTTAATGAATAGAACAATTTTTATTTGTTATATCTTTTTTATATTGTCTCATATAAATGAGCTTGTTATGCACATGGATTTAGGTGTTTTGATTGCCAAGGATTCGGACTAAAGGGTTGCCCCACCTGTGGACAAGGAGGACTAACACCAGAACAGAGAGGAGAAAGATAAAAAAGAGTTTGATGAAAGAAAAAGTTACCCTATTTCAAAGGCGGCTCATGACATGTGCGGACTGTGCGACTGCACAGGGCCTCCAAATATTTTTAAAAGCCCAGAATTATATTATATTTTCTGCTACGTTTCATTCTAAGCAAATTTTTATTTCAAAACATTATTTTTTATTCCTAACGTGCAGATTTTTGTTCCAAGCATTAACAAATTAAAAAAAAATACTCGTGAGTCATGCGTGCATGCGGCATGCTCTCCTTGCTATTCCCAAATCGCTTCTTCTTTCATTTGGCCCCAAATTCACTTCTTCCCAACTTCTTCTTGACTCTCCCATCCAAAAAAAAATTCTTCTTTACTCTTTGGCAAGGCAAAAAGCGTGCTATGTGTGCTCCTCCACCACATCTCCCTCTCTCATATTTGAATTTAGAAATTATGTGTTGCATTTGGAATTAGCTATCATATGATTGCAAGAAACCTAATAAATCCTGTTAATCTCTATCCCTAAAAAAAATTGAAAATTTGTTATTTTACTTATACATATAGGGCCACATCAGCTCTTTTCGCACAGGGCTTTCATATATAATGGACTGGCTCTGCCCTATTTCAGGAAAGTCGAAAATTATGTAAAATTCTAAACCAGATCAAAATGGAAGATTCATGCAGCCTATGCAGCATGCATCAAGAGGAAAGACTCCATGCTGCATGCACCAAATATATAGTCATAATAATGCCTCATGCTTGCTCCGAATATTGCCAACGTAACTATCGAATTTCATTTTTTTCGGTTCAAAACTACACAATTTCATTGTGATTTTTCCATCTTAGTTGCAATCTTTGAAATTTGAAAGAATCTCAAGGCTCGATGTAAGACTTACACTCATGGATTCACGTGTTAAGTTCGAGAGTCGCACATGCTCCTCACTTAATATAAGTTGAAAACATGTTAGGATGAGGAAATGCCATATGTGAAGCACGAGTATCTCAGAGGAAGCAAATATATATATATATATTAGGGAAGCATTAGGCGTCAAGGAAAGCCCATTTATTATGACCATATATTATTCTTCATCAGTGGCAGCATGGATATTGCCACTTAAAAACCATTCATGGCAAACCATAATTATTTATATCATACAAGGCATGCCCCCCCATGCTCACTCATTTTAAGTGCCAGTACAGATTGAAGTTCCGTCAGCTCTGTAAAGGGTGCAGCCTGCCGGAGCTAAGCAACAATTGCAAGATGGTGAAAGCTGCGTATTGCCTGAAGATGGACAGGTCATATAACCTGCCTGGTCCGTACAATACTGAGGGCAAATTTTGGCTGTGCTTGGATTGATTCCCAGTAGGATTGAACCTGCATAGTATCATCATAATCAAGAAAAAAAAACTCTCATAAAACCTGAAACATGTTATCGCCGGGGACGATTTTACCCCCCAAAAGTGATTCTATATTTCAATATGATAAAGGCAGCATGCATGAACTCTTTAGCCTACGTTTGGTGCCTAGGATTGGATTGGATAATTTTCAAGAGATGTTGGAAAAGATGAATTCAAACTTCAAAATTTTGTCCGAATTAAAGATGGATTAGTCATGAAAAAAAAACTTATTCTTTTTAATCCTCACAAAATGGTAGGATATAAGGAGAAGAATAAGAACAATAGTTGAAGAAGGATGTGAGATCATACCAAAAACAAGGAGAAGAACCATTGGACCAATATTCTTGTCCCTAGCCATCCTTTGCTATGAGTTTGGAGAGGGTGTAGACCTTGGCCTACTTATACCAGTTATTAGAAATAAAAAATAAACAAGAATCTTCCATCTCCTACGGGGAATCAAGTTAATTATTTTGGTCTGAACACACCAATATGATCAGCCTAATCGAAGTTATATCCAAAAAGTCAGAGAGCTTTTTGAATTCAAATGAGCTAGGTATTATGTATGACTTTAACAATAATATTTAGGTTATAGTGTTAAATACTGGAGGGTATACATACATACGTATGGGTTGAACGGTGGAATTAATAAACAGTTGAATGGCTAAATGGAATAGAAAGTCCACAATGGAGGGAAATGATTATCAATTACGCACTCACATTAGATAATCACTAATTTTTATTTTTTTTAACAAAGCAATTGTTTACTCTGAAAATGTTAACAAAGCCCAAGAGCAGACTTTGGGAAAAATGTGAATTGCGAGCGTGTCATTATTAACAAATAATTAATTTTAATAGATGAAAATTTATATATATAAAGTAAAAGGCAAAGAATGGTGAAACATTCAAAATATTAGAAAATGCCTTTGGTTAATGTAAATATTAAGAATTGAAATTGTTAATTAAATGAGGATAATATGGTAAATTTACATTTTTGGAATACAACTACCCATTATCTTTTTTAATTATAAAATAATTTTAAATTTTAAAAAAAAATCCTCTCGCAAGCACGAAAGTGAGTGTGAAGAGGCTAGTATAAATAAATAAAAAGTTTTGCACACCAAGTAAACTGATTCTAATCAAAAGATTGTAAACTAAATGATAAACTATTCAATTGAGATTCTTTTCTATGCCTTAAGACAAATAAGGACTTCATAATTTCTCTAATATAATGGAATGGGCAATAAAAGTAAATAAAAACAGTGAAAGCAAGTAAACAGATCAACCCGCATAATCATTAAACCTGCATAAGGATTTCATAATTTCTCTATTCAAATTTGCTGTGAGAGAAATCAGCTATGAGATAAAACAGTTTGGTTTTTAGTTAATTTTTTATTAAAAGTGTTGTTGGTACTGATTCTCGCATAATCATTAAACCCAACGACTCTTCGAAAATGATTCCCGCATCATCAGAAATGAAAGCACCTTATTAGATACTTTCCTTTATAACTTTCTCTCACATCAATTTTTAACAATAAGTGATTTTTTTATAGTTTACCAAACGGGCTGGGCTTCCCAAATTTTTTTAAAAATCACTTATCACCCCAAATAAGCAATGCCAAATAGGCACTAAGCAATAGGTGGCAATCGAAATTGATCCTAATCGACCAATTGTTGATTTTGGAATTGATTACCTTTTTGGTGTATTTTGCTTGGCTGTAAATACGCGAAATATCTTGTAGTCATCTCTTGAATTATTAAGGGAGAATAATTTCTTTATTCAAGGAATTATCCCTTTGACAAAGGAGATGGATAAGGACATGAAAAATTGAATGCAACCAATTTTGCTTGATTTGCGGACATAAGCTTTATTTTAGACCCCATTAATTAGCTAATTAAATGAGTATTTAATCAACATATAATTAATGTGACCTAGGACAAGTTAGACCCTTATTTTAATTTCCATGTGACGTCACTGGAGTGGTCTTGAAATTATTTGCTCCCACAACCACATCTGTAATGAACTATTTTATATAGTTTCTTTTTATAGATTTTGATCTTTACATTGCAACAAGTGCAAGACCAACATGGAGACATGGAATCATTTTAAAATATGAATAGTAAAAATTTTACCAATGAGGACGGAGAGACTAGATTTCGTGTGCAATATATCAAGTAATAAGGAAAAAGTTTGGCTCTTTAAAATTAAGGAGGATCTCCTCCTCATAACTAATGTGGTTTTGACACATGTTACATTTTTTTAGTATTCTTTTTTCTTTTTTCATGAAACTTTGTCATTGTTGCTTGAATTTAACAAGTGTCAAAACCCACCGATTGTAAGCACGAGATCCTTCTTAATTTTAAGCCAATATAATTGATTGATAATTTAATTCCCTTTACTATTTCCACAAGGAACTACGTAGAATAAATGTCAGAATTATCAGCATGCCCTTTATGGAAGCAAATATGAAACTCAGACTTCGAAGTCTGTTTATTATTATTATTACTGGCAGCATTAATATGCTAGGTAAGGGGAAACCATAATTATTTATTTATAGGCACATATATATATATATATATATATTTCCAAGCTTATTCAAGTACTGGTACAGATTGGAGTTCCATCAGATTCGTAAAGGGTGCAGCCCAGGGCCGGAGCTAAGCAACAATTGCAGACTGGATCAAGCTGTGTACTGCCTGAAGAAGGGCAAGTCATATAAGCAGCTGCTCCGTAACAAATCTTATTGCAAACTTTGGCTTCAGTTGGATTGATTGCCAGTAGTAGGATTGAACCTGTCATGAATTTTTTTAACGTAGATGGATGAATCATCATATATATATAGTCAAGAATACATCATTCAAAATTGAAAACAAATGAAATTTTTACGTATATATAACCAAAACATCACATGTCATGAGAATGAGGTAGAGTTTTCTACGAGAAATTATTGTATTGGAGTATGGCTAGCTAGATTAATGTTCACGTGTTATGACATCGGTGGATGATCGAAAGATATTTCTCAATTTTAGGATATGGTAACAATAAATATTCACATTTGTTATAACACTTGAACAAGTTATACAACATAGCCGTGCGTGTCACCAAAAACTTATAATAACAAGGTGAGTTGAAGAAGAGATCACATACCACAAACAAGGAGAAGAACCATTGCTCCAATATTCTTGTCTGCAGCCATGCTTTTCTGTGAGTTTGGAGGCTATGAAGATTGCTCTACTTATACTAATTATTAATAATACAACTCCTGCTGCATCGTGTGAATACACCAACAGGATCAGCAGTGTCATGGTTATCTCAAAAGTCAAAGGTTTAAAGGAGAACATTTGAATTCAAATTAGCTACTTCATCAATACAGTTTTAATTGCTTGCAGAAGGGTTTAGAATGAATTATGGAAAAAGTAATATTGAATTAAAGTCAACAATGGGGGGAAATGATGATCAAGTTAGTAAGTGCGCGGTCGTTCACACGATATAAATCTAATTAGCCAGTTTAAAATCTCAGAATATTATTAGAAGAGGCATAAGCTTTTGTTTTTCAATCTGCTGATTATCATAGGATTTTTCAAATAACTAAATTCTTCAAGCCTTCTTTCTTACACGAATTTATTTGTGCAGGGGACACCAACTGTTTTATGAACTATTTAAATCCCAACTAATGTGGTAGCATGCGCTTGTTTATAGTTTACGTACTATTCTCAACTTAATCACCAACGTAGCGCAACAGTTAAGAGATTTTATGATAAATATAGCAAGTTTCAGAAAAAGGAAAGAACCAACTATACGTCTAGAAACCAAGAACCCGATACAATTTGATTCTGCAGAACCAGAGAAATTGGACGTATGGACTATAAAGAAAGTGTTATTATATATTGCTGCGTTTATTTATTAGTTAGTCAACATTTTATTTCTATATTCCAATGATATTGCAATATATCATGGTCAAACAACACCGTTGCCAAGTTTGAAAAAGCTTAGGGTTTAAGTTTGAATTAGAATTAGCTATTGATCCTTGTTATTTTTGTCAGCGGTTGACTGGAAAAGAGATCGTTGACCAACAAATGGGAGGTAATGGGAATATACAATTTTGTTGAGAAATGTTTCATGCAATGTTAAGGTGTTATAATCTTGGATGAGATTCAAGTGGTCTACACAAAATAGCCTAGGGAAAGGCTAGGAGCCACCTACGAGAACGACATCTCACTTCTTGGCTTTGTCTTAAGAAAAGTTATAAAACCTTATCTTAAGTAAGCTGGATGCCTGATGGTTAAGAATTTGGTTAAAAGTGACTTTTGTACTTGTAGTTTGGCACTTCAACCACTTTTAACTCTGTAATTTTAATTCCATCAATTTTGACTCTGAAGTTTTGTAATTGTAGCAATTTAAGGACAAATAAGTATTCTTGTCAATTTCTTTGACTGTGCAAGAGGTAATTTCGTCAACCAAAAACCCTTGAGCGTAAAAGCTCGCCTAAAACTCTCCCCATTTCATATTAGGGCTTGAAATTGGCCATTTGGATTTAGGGTTTTTCAAAAATTGGGGTTAGTGGTTGAATATTCAGAGATGGTCTAAGCATTCAACAATTCACAGCCATGGCAATGCCTGACTATGCCATGGACATAGTTGACCCTTCGTTGCTCATTGAAAGAGATGTTGGTGATGCTGATGATGGAAGATACCAAATGACATGCGAGCAAGACCAATTACAAGCCACCAGGATGGCAGCCCTATCCAGACAAAAAGATTGGAGGATTGCTTGGTTTCAGTGATGCAAATAGGACTCTCATGCTCTGCAATATCACCAACTCCCTGCATGTTTGCATAGCCCTATCACTAGTGAGATGGGGTCAACTTAACGGTTTGCGGCAGAGGAGTGGAGCCAATTTGTTCAAAAAACTTTTGTTGGCCATTTGGCATTGGATCTGTCAAGCCTGCATGTAGGAAGTATCATACACTTGCTGATTGAAGAGATCATACATACACGAGAGGGGCACTGTGATGAATTGTGTTTTACATGTTGCCAAAATTTAATAACATAAACCATGATAATATGTAAATGGAAGGACTCAATGGTAAAACAAATAGATGACTTGAGAACGGGTAAGAAAGAGTCATGGCCTCCATCTCCTGCGCCGTGACTATGTGACTCTTATCTCCAATTTCACCATTATCATTCTCAAAGGCCTTTTCATGATCTGCTTTAAGCTTTGCAGCTGCATCCTTGAAAAGTTTCTTCTCTTTAAGACATTCGACATGTGCTTCCTTTTATCTGAAAAAATAACAAATATAAATCAAGCATTTGATGGCTTCGTCAGCAGCTTTATCCATATAAAGCTTCTCCTATTTACGTTTCCCATACACAGAAGTTGAAAAAAAAAAAGGAACCACATCAGTCATAGGCTTCCACTTCTCACCACCCTCCCTTGCAACTAAAATTGCATTTGAAGGAATTGTAGTTACTAGAAACAATATGGCTTACAACATACTTCCAATCTTTACCAATGGGATCCTTAATTACTAAGGCCTCTGAGGAGCTAAATTGTTATTCACGGTCACATGGCTTTGAATCCAAAGGGATTTCATTTTGGAATCAAATGAAATTTTCATGGGGGTTTGCCCCTGTACCCAGATTTGATCGCAAGTGCTCCTGTTTTCTTTTGCCTGCTCCTCACACTAGTTTGTCTATGTGTCCATTTAAGATTCATAATTAAAATTTATTTTAATAAATTATTCATACCTTGGTTTCTTGGTAGGATTAGCTACAATATTATTACTCTACTCGGGGAGGAGAGGACAAGAGTCGGAGTGCATCTTCTCCTCTTTATCCACGACAAGCCGCAACAAGTTCAGAGACGTTATATGACTAAGAACATGGGACAAAAGAAATATTAACACACTAAAAGTTGGGAAACTCCACCACATTCTTCCATTGAAAAGTGCATCTTTGCCAAGAAATAAGATTTCCGAAGCTGAAGTGGTCAAATTGGCTCTTTGTTTTGTACTTGACCCAGTGTGATTTGAGATGGCAAAGAGACTGTTGAACAACTGAACAGTATCCTCATGGAAGACTAGACTATGGACTTGACCATTTCAATAACATGAAAGATTGGATGGCTAGAAGCACAGCATCATACCCATTTTGAAACATACTAGGATTTTCTAGTCTTCCAAACACACTGTATATTTCTAAAAAGTAGGCGACTTTCTGATGTTATGAAAATGCTACTCTTTTTTGTTTACATCTTACTAAAAAATTCAACTTCAGCACAAACCTGTCATAAAACCCAGCACCTGCATATCCTTCCAGGTCCTCAGCATTTGAGTCTGATCTGAATATGATAGACTGCTTACTGTATAATCCTATTGGCTTGCTTGGAACAATTAACCTGAAAGTCAGATTCATGTCTGAGATGCAAAGGTTCATGAAATCTACCACGTTTAACTTCTGTCCCACAATAGGATGAGAGTCAATTTTGAGGATTGATCTCATAAAAATAACTGAATATTGATGCAAATATTGTCATATCATAAAATTAATAGTTGGTCTTACAGTTGGAAAGTCTGGACTGGATCTTTTGGTAATGAAGCTCATGGCAGGTCCAGGTAACGCAACCACCAATGTCTCTCCCAATCCCTTAACTATCTGTGTTTCCATGAAGAAACAATGATGATAAGATTGTATTGATTTAAAACCCAGTATATCCAGCTGAGAGAGAGAGAGAGAGAGAGAGAGAGAGAGAGAGAGAGAGAGAGAGAGATTTTAAACTCAAAGACAAGGCATACCTCTGTATAAATCTCTGAGGTACCCCTGGATAAGTGATTCTTCATGTGAATTTCAAAAGCATAATCAGCACAAATAAGTTCTTGAATAAATACATATACAAGTTACAACCATGCATCTCAAATGACGTAATATCTTCAATTTATGATTAATATGTGACAACATAGACACAACCGGAACCATTTTACAGTGCAAAATTAAAAATCAAAATAATTTATTTCCAGTCTCTGTTTGCTTGGGAATGAAATGGAGCAGAAGCGTTCCATAATTACAAACAAGACCAAAATTTATTTGATTCTCAATGACAGTTAAAATTCCCATAGCCAATGACCAATGCTAGCACCTCCAATTATGATCCTTTATTAGTAGGATCCAACAATTCTTTAATTTGACTTTCTACGTTCTTCTTCATCCAAGCGTAAGGTAATCTTTCGATCACCTCTGCACCAAAGGAAAATAGGAGAGCCTTTCTCGCTGCCTCTAAGTCAATGCCACGTGCCTGGAAATAGAAGAGTTGGCTTTCTTCTAGGTCGCTAATTGCAGCTCCATGCGAACACTTGACATCATCAGCAATAATTTGAAGATTGGGTTTGACATTTACAGTTGCACGAGGTGCAAGAAGAAGACTTCTTGTCAGCTGCCCTCCATCTGTTTGCTGAGCATATCTGCAAAATATAAGTACCCATTTTGTAAAAGGCATACACTGTTCCTAGTCCAACCTTACTGGTGAGCAGCAAATGTGAAGAATCTAGTCAACGATACAAGAGGTAGCCTCAGAAGTTTAGGAAGCTGTCAAGAAAATCCCATAAAATAACATGGCTTTCATTGCCCTACACTAGAGGCATCTAATTAATTCCTTGGTTTGGAACTACATACATATGTAAGCTGAGAATCTCCAAGAACAAAGAAGTCACATCGGTTGAGGAAATGGGCACAAAGTATTGTGAGGCAAAGTTAACAAGCCCAAAATAACCTGGACAGTCATAAAAGAGATTTACCTGTTGACCTTTATGTTCCCATCAAATACGGCTTGTCCTAGAGAATGAGACACAATGCATTTATGAAGTTGTCTGGAATAACCCCGTGGATGGTCCAAGACTATGCTACTATGTAGATCTTGTGTCTGATCACCGACAGACAAGTGCAATGTTGATAACTCGGTGATTGTGTCTGGTCCCAGTTGCTGAACATGGAGATTATGCCTGCTCAATTTTCCACCAGTACTAACCTCTACAAGCTCATATGTACTAGCTGATTCCTGAAAAGCAATCAACTTCATAAATTTGATGCAAAGGGAACTGCATGATCCATAGAAGGATAAAAGTTAAATATGAGGTATGGGATCATGGACAGTTACCAAAATTGAGAGTTAATTTTCAAGTAAGATTCTATCAAATAGCGTTTTAAAACAAATGTCACTCATAAACAAAAACCAAATCGTAAAGGGAACTAGCTGCAATATATTATTTCAAATAATAACACTATAAACTCTTTTTAATTAACTTCAGTCCTTATAAAAAGGTTTCTCGTGCATTCCACAGGTTATCAAAATACTACAATGATCATGCTAAGACCTACTAAATTATACGCACATATACATTTATAGAATTATTGGTTTCTTGCCATTCTTCCATATGCCATGATAACAACAAATCGAACCTAATTATCATTTCTAAAGTCTCCTCATAGATATCCAAGCAATACAAAAGTAAAAGGCCATGGAACATGTAACACAAAGAAACAGAGAGAGAGAACAAGAACTAACCTGGCGGACCCAAGTCCACTTTATGTGGGCAGCATTCAAAGATTGATTCTGAACATAAGAATGCCTAACTTTTCCTCCTTCTCGAACCACTACCTCAAAAACAGAATTCGCCCAATAACACTTGTCACCATCCCCACCCAAGAACTCCTCAATTATACCAATCTCCCCTCCCTTCTCCACCAACACAAGCACCCTCGGATTCGATAACGGGAGTTTATTCGACCCCTCATCTCCGCCCTCATTAGCAAAGTACCGCAGATAAACTGGAGCCTCCACCCGGCACCCGGATGGTACATAAATCACTGTCAAATCGGGAGCCCCAATTCCATTAATGGACCAAAATAAGTCTCCATCACAACGACTAGACACAAACTCAGAGACCCTTTTCATAATGGTCTCTTCTGAGAGCTCCAGCAAGCTACCCACATAAACCCCATTTGGCAATTCGGTCAAATTTGAGAAATTTATGACAAACCCATCAACTATAACTAGAGTTGGGAAATGGGTATCTTCCAAAATGCTTGGAAAGCTCGGTGGGCGAGAGATTGGTTGGATTTGGGAGTTCTTGATGAAGGAGGTGTCTGTGAAGCGAAAGGGCTCGTCTTTGCGAGAAGGCCATGGGGTTGAGAGGAGGGCCTCAGAGGAAGAGTCTCTTAGATTTTGGAGAGGTAAAGGAGGTGAAGAAGAAGAAGAAGAGGGTAGCGAGTCTTCGAGAGCTTCAGCTAGTTGAAGAACAAAGGGGTCTGATAAGGCCAGCTGTGAGGTTGGAGAAGCTTGAGTTGAAACTCTGGGTTTGGTTATAAGGGTTCTGGGCTTGGAAAGTAAAGGTATCGGAGGTCTTTGAACGTGGGGTGTGAATGATATGGCAGCCATGGACGGTGGGCTGTGGAAACTACAAAAAGGTCGAAGGTTATGTGCAGGCACGGAGCCAGAATTACATGGTGCGGATTCAGAAAAGATTTCTATCTTTGACCCTTGGATGGCTTGTGCGGTGGAGATGTAAACCAAAAACTAACCCATTATAAAGACAAATTTACAATTGAGAACAAAATGCAGAAAATACAAGAGACCAACATTTTTGTTTGGTCATGGACAAACTGGGTTATGGAATTTTTTATTTATTTTTTTTTTGTCAATAACTGGGTTATGGATAGGGCGGGTATTTACACCGAAAATCCAACTAGATGAACCGGACTGATTTTGGCGGGTTAATTTGGTTTTTTAATGAATACCATTGAAATTGACAGGAAAATTGGCCAAACCAGCTATAAACCGATTTAAATTTTCTTAAACCGATGACAACCCAAATTGGACAACCACCATGTAATTGCCTAATAATGCAAAATTTTGGTACGTTGATAGGGACTCAAACCATAGCCTTCATGTATAAAGTCCAAATACCAATAGACTAATTCTTCTTCTTGTGTAATATAGGTACAATCATTGTATTTATTACTTTCTAAAAGAATAAAAAAGCATTAAAAAAAAAAAAGTTACCCTATGTTTGAATGGAGGAAAATAATTCAAAATTTAGTTAAAAGTCGTGAATTGAATAGGAGAAATTGATATTTCCATTATTTGACAACTTAAACATAAACATATCGCAAAGGCCAACTAGTGTAGTGGTTTGGAGTATTTACTCACTTCTCTCTCTCTCTCTCTCTCTCTTCTTCCTTGGCTTGTTCTCTTTCTTCTCTTCTCTCCGTCTTCTTCTTCTTCCTCCTCCCTATACTCCAAGTCACGAAGACGCATCCTATTAGTCTCAGCCTCTACCATCGATGCTCGCTGAAATCGTACTGCACCGATTTCTCTCTCTCTCTCTCTCTCTCTCTCTCTCTCTCTCTCTCTCTCTCTCTCTCTCTCTCTCTCTCCTTCCTTGGCTTCTTCTCTTTCTTCTCTTCTCTCTGTCTTCTTCTTCTTCCTCCTCCCTATATCCAAGTCGCGAAGACGCATCCTATTGGTCTCAGCCTCTACCATCGATGCTCGCTAAAATCGTACTACACCGATTTCTCAACCCGCAAATTGAAGTTGGTCTCTCATCTCATCGGCGTGCATAGCAGTCCGCGGAAAAATAATGACAACGACATCCGGTTCAGTGGTCAACAACTCCCCAGTGGCATTATAATCAAATCGTGCCCAGCCTTAGTCATGGATGAGAGGATGTGATATCCACCACTTTTTGTTTTTCCCTTAAAATGGTCATGGAAGTAAAGATTTGTCATGGTCTAAAATTAGTCTAAAACCAATCAAAATCCACCACTTTTTGTATTTCTTTTAAAATCAATGAGTTTTTTTAATACACCTTAACTTTTATAAAGTCGTTTAAAGTTATAATTGAATACATCCAAATTTGGATTGAGTTTGAAAATTCTGGATTGAATACACCCATAGTTTTATAAACTTTTATTAAAATCGTGATTGAATACACCAAGAATTTTATAGACTTCTATAAAAATCGTGATTGAATACACATGGAATTTTAAAAACTTCTTTCAAATCTTTCAAAATCTCAATGAAAGTAATGTTGTTGATGGAGATGCCTAGAATTGAATAAAAAAATTTCATTGGAGAGATGTTGGCTGCTGCTGAGTTTTCATTCACTCCTTATGGTAGGTCTACATGTCCATCCCACCACTGATTCGCCATGATCGATTAGCATCGGTGTGAGTGGTTTTTGCCGTGTATGATTGGTATTGCAATGACTTCGTTACATATATATATAAATAAAAACTTAACAAATTAACTAAATAAGTTACCATGTCATGTATCACATGAATTAATAAAGTATTATTAAAAGTTGATAAATAAGTTGGTGCCGTAACATTATTGTGTTCTAAAAAACTATTTTATTTACCAAAACCCGTACTTCTAAATCCCGTAAATTCCAATCATTAATGAGTAGGAATGTAAACATTAGAAGACTAAATATCAATGATGAGGTTGTACTTATCTTCAGGACTTTCCATATTTGGCATGTGACAGATACATATTGCAATATTCGAAACATTAATTCCGAAAAATAACCTAAAAAAATATCAAAATTTTTGGATATTTCCAGCAATATTGCGCCGAGCCCTACTCGGTTATCACATTAATATCCCTAAAACCCGGTCGCTAAAATTAGCATACAGCATCATCATCATATACATCCTGCCTGCTCAGACAGAAACATTGAACGACCAAACAAACAAACAAACAAACACTTATTACATGAAATAAAGGCAGAAATGTTGGCTCCCGAATTCAACTATTAAAAAACCAAAACAATATTACGAGCTAGATCTGTTTCTCTCTCTCTCTCTCTGGTTGACGGTGGTCGTGGAATATCCATTATGAGTTGTGTTGTTGCTGCTGCCATCTTCTCCTTTGCCTGCTCCTCCTGTGTTTGTGACTGCGCGAAGAACACGCCCTACACCTCAATCATCCCTTCTTGTCCTCCCGTAAGTTCGTTTATTTTTCTGTCTCAACTATGATTGAGGTCGGACGTTTAATCTATCATAATCCTGAACTTATATCTCCGTTCACTGTTATAGTTCGTCCCTCTATTTTTCTGTCTCAACTATGATTATAGCTCAATGCTTAGCAGTATTAAGAAGCAGGGTTTCTGGGTTTCTCTTGGTGTTTGATTTCTAGTTTCCATATTTGCATGCTGACCTGTTCACTTTCATATTCGACTCTCCAGCTTTTCGGACGCGTATTCGTTTCTTTTGTGCTTTTTCCAATTTACTTTTTTTTTTCCTTCGTTTGACCAACCAAAAATAGTATACCCCTCGTAGATGCCAGACAAATTCATGCATTTGTGAGTTGTTGTGGCCGTTGATCATGATGACCATTGACCATTAAGTGATTGGATCATATTTACGTTGCACAAGATTCAATTTTATGGTCTATATATAGTCTTTTATTGGTTATATGTAGTTTTTTTTTTAAACATTATTTATTTATTTAATATTATAAATTTTACATTTTTTTTTTCTAACAACATGCTTAATTTGATTTGTTTGGTTGAAATTATCCAGGTGATTCAGCTGATTCCCGAATAAACCAATCAATCTTCAAGTCACAGATAATTACACTTGTAAAAGTCTTTGTATGTAAAGCAAAACTAACAGTATGCAGATCTCCAATCCAAGTATAACCAGACCCATCCTCCTCTATAACTAGAATTGAATCCCAAGCCCCTCACTCTTGAACCCCAACAAACCCCATCTGATCATATCATGATCTCCGATGACGACTTTTCTCCACCCACCTCCCCCTCTCTATTAACGCCCGGGGACTACATTGGCATGCAGTCCTGCGTCGACGTTCTGACTGACGAAGAATTGGGTTTCGGTCGCCTCCGTCATAAACCTAACCGCCGTTTTAGCAAGAGAGAGGAAAGATCGTTAAGGTGGGTACCCAAGAAGATGAAGATGAAAGACTATATGGAGGTTCCACCTCCCATCCCGTCGCTGGCGCGAACGGAGAATCTTCCTTCTCACATGCCTTGGATTTTGAAGAGGCATTACACGACCGACGGACGGTTGATTTTGACTGAGGAGAAGGTGAGGCACCATGAGTACTTTAGGGCACACAGATCCAACGGCCGTCTTAGGCTGCAGCTTGTCCCGCTTGACGACGACGTTTTGGTTCCACCAGTTGCTTGTGATGGTGATGATGATGATGATGATGATGATGATGAGGATGATGATGAGTACTGTAGTGAGTATGATGACAATATAGATGCTTATGATGATTATGACGACGAAGACAATGATGATGCTTATGGCTATGATTATGATGGCCATGTTGATGATGATGATGATGATGATGTTGTTGAAGAAATAATTAATATCGTTAATACATCAAATGGGTTAGCAGGGAAATGCTTGAATATCAACAGTGTGGGAACAAGGCCACCGTCTATCTTGGATGTACCAGTTCCACCGATCAGGTATGTACATTAGGTTTTTAGTTGTCCTTTTCCAAATTCCATGAGTTATCATGCATTGCTAGAGAGTAGAAGCTACGTTAAGGACTGCAGATTGATTAAGGGTAATTAATTTATGAAAGCAGATTGATTAAGGCTACTACAAATGGACCAAGAAAAGGTTTTCTGGGGCAAGCTGGCTTTGGTGGTCTCTTTCGCAACCATGCCGGTCGTGCTGTCAGTGCTGTTTGTGAGCCAATCGGTATCTCCGCTGCGTATGTGACTAAACTTGCAGTCCTCATGATCGCTATAATCACAGCTTGGGAGAAGGGCTGGTTTCGTTATGGTTGGAAACAGATTCTCAGTTGGTCATACATTTTTACCCTAAACCCCATTCTGCTCCTTGGTCTTTGTGTCCTCAGCGGAGACATTGTCTTCATCGAAGAATAAGTTTCATGATCAAGCTTCAGAGTTTCTCATATAGACAGAGAGGGCAATGCATGATGTGGCTAATAAGCTTTGCCAACCACGTAGTTCATTTGGTTGGGATAATGCTGCTTTCTTTGATGGTTGACTTAGTAGCTAGCCAGGGGTGGCGAGCCATTGTATGGTCTTTTTTTCATTGCCCTTGTTCTTGTAACTATCATCACTTTTTTTCTCTTGTGCTAAATCCACTTGCTTTATTAAATAAATAAGTTTTGTATAATATCAAGGATCCTTTCAACAAATAAATATCACATAATATTAATGTTATGTTATTAAACTCTCATTTTCTTTTTCGAATACTAACATGTACTTAAATTTTGGGATTACACTACTTTTAACCATATACATATGGACTATGATGAAAAAATCGTCAATATCGGCTGACTTATTGGAAAAATAGGGGACGGACATTGAAAGGTCAGAATGATTAGGGCCTGAGGTCAACTGTATGAGTCTATTTCAATGGATTTGCCGTTTATTTCCTTTTCATTGTATTAGAGAAATTATAATGTCCTAATCTGTCTTGAGGCATAGAAAAGAATCTTATTGGAGTAGTTTACTATTTCGATTCACAATCTTTTGATTAATTTAGTATCTTGATGCGTTAGTTATTTATTTCATTAAAGTTTATTAGTGGTTTTTTCACTGCTAATAGTTGAACACTCACAATTCGCATCATCTCAACCCTATCTCTACGGCTTGGACATTTTAGGGTAAACAGTTGTAAGGACATATGTATGGTAGCATGAACACAAGTCTTGCAAGAGAGTTGAAAAACTAAACATGAAAAAAGTAAGCATGGGTATGTTTGGAACTGCAATACATATATACAGGGGCGGAGCCACATACAGGATTGTAGTGGCCGTGGGCCCCCCAAATTCCATAAAAAAAAATCAATAACTCTTAAATACCTGATGCTATATCAGTTGAAATATAAGGACTATAAACCCTTGAAACTACAGTACTGCCCCGAAAGATAAGCTACTAGCTCCGCAACTGCACATATATACATTCTTTGATTTGAGGGATCCCAATTGAAGCTCACTTTGTATACGTGTCATGTACTCATCAATTTTAGATATATAATAAGATGATAACAAGAGAATCTAGAGCTCACTCATCACCATGGAAATTTTTGGGGTTGAGGACCCAGTAATTTCTCAACAGAACGCTTCTCTGCTGGTAATTTTATTAAAACATAATACACTACTTAATTACACGCGGCACTTATGGAGTTTCTCCTCTCCAACATTTTTTTACCTTCAAACAACTTATACTCTCATTCATTACTCCTCCTGAGAGCGTTTCTGAGGATATAACCCTTCTGCTATAAATATTTTCGTTCAGGTTTTGACCTATTTTCCTTTCTCTTCAATAAGACAGGAGAAATTCAGGTATTTTCTAATTTATCATATGTTTTAAAGTTTTCTTACTTCTCTTTCTAAATCATTTGTCCCCGTATATATATATTGAGCTTTAGTTGAGAGATCCCTCACGAGTTAATTCTATTATTATTTAATTATACAAATCTGCCTTTGTTTGCATCAAACAACCCTTATTTTTGAAAGGTTAGAATATATGATTTGTTGCAATAGCTATTCATTACTGAATGCTACTCTATCTATAGGAAATGTCTGTTCTGTCATCTAGAATTTATTGGACTTTTCTGGATTGAATATCTGATGAGTTAAAATTTCACTTATTGAACAAGATGACAGCCAAGAAAAATTTCTCAAGGTAGAGATGAAAGGGTTTCTGTAAAAAGTATAGATGAGAAAAACGAATTATTAGTGTTATATTTTAAAAGTTCCTTGGTTTTCTCAAGGTAGACTTAGTTCTTTCCCTTTTTCAGGTAACACACTTACCATGGATTCCGTTCGAGGACAAGGCGGCATCCAGATGCTGCTAACAGCAGAACAGGATGCTCAACACATTGTTAACAGTGCCAGAACCGGTAACTCCATAAGCTCTTTTTTTTTCTTTCTTTTTTTTCTTTTTTTTTTTGGTGTTCTTATCCTTTTTCCTTTTAACTCTTGACAACAAGACAATCTTGCATTCTTCAGCGAAGACGGCGCGCTTGAGGCAAGCTAAAAACGAAGCTGAGAGGGAAGTGCAACTCTATCGCACCAATATGGAGGCTGAGTATGAAAAGATGATTTCAGATGTACCACAACATGAGCTTCTATAAAGTAATTTGAGTCCTTATTCTGGGATATATGTACGTTTCTTTTATTAGGTTTTAATTTTTTTCAGACAAGTGGGAGCTCTGGCTCCAATGTAAAAAGGCTTGAGGAGGAAACTGATGCGAAGATTAAAAACTTGAAGGAATCATCCTCAAAGGTCCGATCGGATATCGTCAGCATGCTTATGAAGTATGTCACAACTGTGAAAACTTGAAGCATATGCAGGTTTGTGCAACTCATTTGTTAATTCTAATTAACAAAGGGTTATTTTATTATAGACCCATTTCATGCTAAAAATGTTGAAAAAACACCCTTATATTACGCATATTTGCATTTAGTACTTATTTTTTATGACTAATTTTACTTTTAAGGTAAATAATGGAAACAAATGCACACGGGTGGTACCACAGTCAAAAAGTGTTCATATTTAATCAATTGTAATAATAAGGATGTGGACATGTCATGGCCTCATTCATGATTCTATAACACAATTACAAATTTCATGTATATTTTGTGTAATTATGACAAGCATTCACATGTTACAAATTTCTAATAATCGGTTGCTAACTAATATTAATTTGTATTTTCCGCTTGTCTTATGATGCAGTCACAGTGTATATGTGAAAGGCAAAGAGAGAGATAACCTGGAATAAAGGGGTCTGAAAGTAGCAGATCGGGATAGAATTCCATATGGATTGTTTGTTTATTGCTTCGATGCGTGTCTTAGCTTACAAAGTTCTTTTGAGAGACATTTAGTTTCTTCCACAATTATGATAAGTTATTTAAGTTATATAGCATTTGGAATTTTTATATATAAATTTCCAAGGATGTCGATATAAACGTTACAAAACAAACTAATTATGTCACTTATTTGTTAACAACACAAAAATTGCAACTAGCATACACAGCATTCAAACTCCCATTCTTTTCTAAATAAACTAGGAGATATATAGCTAGATCCAGATGATTGTGTGTTTGTGGACTAGTGACTAACTTGGAGTTACTTTTTGTGGAGTTCCATGAACAAATGGTGGAATCAGGAATTTATTTAGAGTATGATTATTATTTTTTTATTTATGGCTTCTTCTATAATATAATATATAATGATTCAAATTGTCTAAATTTTTTTTTTGGTGGGGGCCTAAAGCCCAAAAACAACATAACTAAACGCGAACGAGGCCTATAGTCTAGTTAATTTTAGAAATTATTTTTCCAAACACTTACACAAATAAGTACAACCAAATCCAAAAAAAAAAAAAACAACACACACACAAATCAATAGAACTAAAAATTGGAGCCAATTAATTAGCAAACAAACAACCAATGAATAAATATCATAAACTTGAGAAATAAAGGTGAGGTAATCCCATAGATTGCATGCAGATTGTTGAGGATTTAGAGCTTGGGACTTACCATTGATTTAATGATGTTCTAATATATTAATGTTGTATTTGAGTTTGACCAACGACAAACAATAACAAGTAAAAAAGTGTAAGTTGTGTTATTTTAATGTTCTAATGTTTTACTTTTCTTTTCTTTTTTTTTATAAATATTTTTGTAAGTTATGTTTATCTGATCTTATCCCTTTTCACTGGTTGAGAAGAAAAAAAATGTGCTATGTGTGGCTATGAGGTAGTAGGCTTATATTTATTTGTACTGCATTTCTTTATGCATTTAAGCCTAAAGTGAAACTTAGCACTAGGCTAAAGCCCAGTACAGCCCCTTAATAGTTCTGACATTGTCCATGAACAATTACACCAGAACACATCAGTTACGACCAGTGGCGGACCTGTGCAGGCGCAAGGAGGTGCACCTGCACCTCCGATCACCGGATAACTCCATAAAAGCTGTTGAAGTTGCACCTCTGCTAAGACCAGAGATGCACGTAACTTGTTCGATGAAATGCGCAAGAGACCTAGTGTTGCGCTGCTGTCTGTTGTGCACTGTGCGCAGCGCGCGCACTTTTTTTCTTTAATGAAGCCTGGCCAAAACGACGTCGTTTTAGACTAGGGTTTTTAAATAATAATAAAATAAAAAAAGAGCACAGAAACAGCTGGGCCATTTCGCGGGCTTCTATAGGTTTTAGTTGGGTTTTATAGTTCTTGGGTTTTTATAATTCCTTACTTAATTGGGTTTTAATTAAGAGTTTTCTTTATTTAATTGGATTTTGGGAATTCCTTAACATCACCCAATTTCATCAAAGTATGTATGCATCAAAGTCAGATGTATATATATATTTTTTCTTAAGCAAACGCCAATTTTGTTCTTTTTTTCTTTCTTTCTTTGAGTTCTTAGCTTTTAAAAATTGCACATCCGCTGAAAAATTCATGGGTCCGCCGCTTGTTACGACATCGCACAAAAAACGCCATGAACTACCATTTGTGGCGGGAAACTACAAGCAGTAAAAGGCCGCATTGTAAATAAGGTCACTTAATGAGGATATGTCCTCTATAGTCACGAATAATCCCACGAAACACGCCTCAAATCTTTGTTAAGACATGCACCAAACATCGTTATAATTGTTTTAGACCACGTCTAGTGTCGGCCTAATTGAAAACACTAAGGGCAAAATGGTCAAAGTCTTCTAAAAATTTGGAAATAATGAAAATTTCGAACAGGTCATTACATCTGTCAATTTAAACAAGACGGATATGGAGAGGGGATTACAATGCCATCTATCTATGCCGCTTCTTAAACATAATATCTGAAAGTTCCTTTAATTGGTCTCCGCACCTGATCCAATAACAACAAAAATTTTGAATATGAAAAAAAAATAAGTTAGAAACTATTATACTAGGATGACAAATAATACAAAAGTTGCGTTTTAGACTTACACTTTTTATGTATTATTTAATTCAATATATACAGTCTTGATCTCTTGGATTACAGGGATCGAAGAGATTTGTAGTCACTCACTATTGGATGTAAATTCAACGGTTCACTAACTCTTACACTTCTTTTAAGAAACTTTTTTGAACTATTGGATTAATATCCAACGGTAGGTGACCACAATTTCTTGGACTTCTGTGGTCCAAGAGATCGGGACTGATAATATATAATACGTGAAATACATATTTTGGTGGTTGTTTTGAGACACACTTAGAAGCCACTTAATAATATATTCTTATGAAAAATATATAATATGCATATATATTCTAAAAACAAGGTGCATTTAGGTTAGGGATTACCATCACCACCTTGCCCCAAACATTTTACCTGAAAATTTTCCCAACTCGTTCTCTTTTATATTTAACTTGCAAACAAGAGGTCTTATTAGTTGTGTGTGAGAAATTCGACCCCCTTTTAATTTAGGGGGTGTATTCAATTGAAATTTTGAAAAACATTTTAGGGATAAAAAAGTCTAGTGGATTTAAGCAGAATGTAATGACTTATAGGATTTTTTTTTATGGATTTTTTTTAATAATCAAGATTTTTTACTTATGTATTTTAAAAGATTTATAAAATTTGAAAGGATCACATAGATTTAATGGATTATGAGTTTAAAAAATCCAATGGCTTATAATATACCACATCAGCTAAATAAGTTTTGGTTTTATTTTTTTGAAAATGACAATGCTAACTACAATTCTGCTAGTAACCCATATCGGTTCCCAACTGCTACAGCGAAGTCTCTTGGAGGCATTTCGACAAACAGATGGTGGGAACCAACCGAGAGCTGAGGATTGCAAGAACAGTGGGCATGTACAAGAAAGGTATTTTGTACAATCTTAATAAAAGCCATGTGAGACATCCCTGAACAATTGTAATCTCAGTTATAGCCAAAAGAACACCAGATATAGCATTATCAAGAACTTCAACACATCTAACCCTCGCAGACTTTGAGATTGGAAGCATACTCATCACTTATTCAGTCACTCTACCAGACTCATATGTGATCAGATAATACAATACCCAGAAGAATCCCATTAACTGAGATACAAAATTGAAAATCTCTGCTGCTCCAGAAATAATGGAACTACCAATGAAGAACATAAATTTGGCACCACCTTTAAGAACTGTTGCACTACTAGCAAGTATGCGTTGTGATACATCCATACCTCGAATTGAAAACCCTTTTGCCATCTCAACTAATTATTCTTGGTAATTACTAATTCCCTAACAATTGCATCAACCTCTGTGTAAATATGTCCCCATTCCCTCTTACTGATTCGATTTTTCGAACTCAGAAGTTTTTCTGTATACGGAGATAGGTTACCAAATGCTGTTGAAGGCTTTGAAGAAAAATCCCACGTGAAAAAAATTTCACATGAAAAATCTCATGGGTTGGGGTAGAATTTGAGATAGAGTTTGGTATTTGTACTTCCCACTAAAAAGTCTTCACAATTCCACGTTTTAAAAAATCCTTTGAAATTAACTAGTTTTTGAATACCATAAGACTTTTTCATACTTGTTTAAAGTCTTGATTGAATACTATGTGATTTCGACAGATTCTTTTAAAAATCCTAATAGTCTTAATGAAATACCACAAGACTTGTTTAGATTATGTAAAAGTCTTAATTGAATACCACAAGACTTTTTTTTATCCCAAAATAGTCTTTTAAAATCTCAATTGAGAAGATCATAGTTACACACCCTAGATTTTTTTCTAAACAAACCTAAACTCTCTCTGAAGGAGAAACTGTGAGCTTGCACTGCAGCCCCTGCTCCTTTCTGGGGGTGGGTGGCTTCCCCATCTTCCATCTTTCTCTCCTCATCTCTGTTTCTCATTTCCTACTTTTCTTCCCCTCTCCTCTTCTCTCCCCAAATTCTTTTGGATTTTGGCTTGCCCAGATCTATCTGGATATTGTCTTTTGTTTGTTTGTTTGTTTGTTTGTTTGTTTGTTCGTGTGTTTACTGTGGTAGGTCCTTGGTGACTCTTTTTGTTCTTAGACGTGTCTTGCTGTCACTGGGATGGCTGTGGTGTAGTGTTGTTGACCCAACTTTTTTCTTTGGTTTTCGTTGTGTTTTTGAAGCAAGTATTGCAATCCACCGTAAACGCCATGATTTTGTTTTAGCTTTTGGTCCACTCACATGAATTTTGCTCTAGTTCAGTGTTTGGAGTTAGCAGAGTGATTATTGCCGGTTTGTATAGGATCGAGTTTTGTCTATACAAAATAAGAGGTTTAGCCATGTTGGTGCTACGAGTATCTTTGATTTGTTGGAGAGGATATAGTGCAGTGTCTTTGTTTTTTGTTTATTTTAGTATAATAATTCTCAGAAACTCAATAGGAGTTTGTTGATGTTTATATTTAGTATTTGACTTTTTTATGCGGATTTGCCGTAATTGCCATTATGCGATGGATCTGTATTATAGGTATGAGTATATGTGTTTTTGTCTGCCAAATTGGAGGTTTTAAGTTTTTCGGGCATGCGTAATTCTCTTCAAATCAAACCAATTGTTATAAAATGAACTGGGATATGTGCGAATATTGAGCTGCACGTAAAGTAGATGAGACACAGCATTTAACGAGGTTCGGCTATGCCTACGTCCTCGGAGAGCAACAACAGTAACTTTTCACTATATGAAATAATAGAACTACAACTTTAGTGTTTACAATATGTATGGCTCACTCAATTTTCTCTCTCTTGGAGAATTTCTCTCTTGCTCTCTTTCCTCTCAACTCACTCACCCTCATTCTTCCTTCTCTTCCTCTTCTTTATGTGTGAACTTCTCTTGATGGAGGTATCTATTTATAGGCATAAGACATTGGTTGTTCACCTCACAATATAATTGGTAGACAACATCATTAATATTCTTCAATCAACAACATCATTAATATTCTTCAATCAACAACATCATTAATATTCTTCAATCAATTGGGTAGTGGTTTGGTTTGGTGGGTGTGTGGTTAGGTTTAGTGGGTGTTAGTTGGCTATGTGGGCTTCACCTATTCTTCTTTACTTATTCTTCTTTATAACACTCCCCCTTGGAGACCACATGTCCCTAGATTGGTTGCCTCATTAAAACCTTGCTTGGAGAAAAACCCAGTGAGGTAGAAAACTGATGGAATGAAGAAAAAAGAGTACAGCAATCTGTATAGCATACTTCTGGATGCTCCCCCTGATTAATATCTCCCCCTGATGTCTTCATGACTATCTTTTGGAGTGAGAATCTTTCGGAGTGAGTGGAGGATATAGCCATTAGTAATTCTCGTAGTTGAGTAAGTAAATATATTTCCAGTGAGCTATCTCTATGTAAATCATAGAAATTTTCAGAGTCCGCGTTTCTAACAAAACTTGGGCTATTTGTAAGTTCACTTGAAAGAATATGCCCGTACATGGTGTTATGCGGAGATAGCATCAAATATACCTCACATCATCCCAAAATGATGGTGATGGAGTTGAGCCCTATCTGGAAAATATGATGTCCGGTCCAATATACTTCCGAAAAATCATTAAAGTGTCCAACGGATAATACTCATAAAAATGCTTCAATACTTTCTTAGTATAAGCAAGAATCTCGTTGGTATAATGCTCGATCCTTAAGTCGAGAAAAATATTTCGTGAATTCTGCAGAAGCTTTAATGTGTTGCAATCACATTATAATCAATGTACTCACTGAGGTAATTTATGCATATTAATATTTAGTACAAATTTTGTGCTTCAAGCACATGTCCTTTAGGGACTTGCTTTATGCAATTGTCAATCTTTTCAACGGATTTTGTCTAAAAGGGATTAAACTTTATGACACATTATATAGCTTTAACCCAGCTATTTATACATCTTTAGGGAATCACTTCTGGCGATATGCTCCGTGCATTTAATAACCCTTAAAGATAATATGTTGGTCTCCGTAATTGTGTAATAAGGGGGGGCACAATTGAATCTGTAAATATGGAGAAAACCCAACATTCCTTGTTTCTGCTAGAAAACAGTGTGTCATATAAAGTAGGTATATTCCCTTTTATTCCGAACACCCAAGTATAAATTCAGTATTAACAAATTTTGGGGTTCGTATTGTGGGTTTGTTCTTTCACGTTCATTCTCATTTATAATGGAATTACCTCGTTCCATTTTGGCCAATGATATTGTCGACATTTAATAATTGAACGTGGTTCCAATCAACACGGCTCATTGATGATTCGAGTAAAAACTAAAAATTGTCATTTATCAATTCATAATCTCACAATTCTCATGTGCATGCGCATGTATCAATTATAAGCATTTCTTTTGCTTTTGGGTACCCAAGCCACTTCATGGGGCTTTTATTATGTGAGAATGTGGATTATAACCTCCATTGGAGCGTTATTTTACATAGGGCGTGGAAAATCTCCATTTAGGGAGTTGGAACATTTAGAACCCATATATCTGTCATGCTGCAGGCATGCCACAGATTAATACATACATGTCAATTAATTTCTGGGACTTTAACCCATATAATTTGCTACGCATTAGGCGTGCATAATATCAATATTGACATGTCAAAGGATTGTCCTTTCGGGACTTCAATCCATATCATTTGCTACGCAACAGGCGTGCACCCATATATCTGTTCTTATGGGACTTTAATCTGTGCAGTGTATTATCAATGTATCCAACTTGCAATCTGTAAAATTTGCATTAATAATTCATGGATACATACAAGCCATTCTTTTGGAACGGACTTATCTTCCCATTTGGTTACCTTTCAAGATAAAATATCAAATAAGTATATAAGCAAAAAAAAAAAAAAAAAAACAAGTATTGCTTACATCTTTAGGTGGGAGAAACTTTTCTCAAGTATCATTCAAGCTTGTATCGGCCCAGTAAATGTAGCGCTTGATGATCTAGTTATATCCTGCAAGAGTAAAATCACAACTCTTTTTTTGATAAGAAAAACAAGTAAATATCGCATTACTAGGTATGGAGAAAACAGGATGTCTTCTGCAAAGAAAATTTCGTTAGTAACACATTTATACACAAATACATTGAATAGGTAGAACCGATGAATTTCAAATTAACCATAAGAAAATTGCGAGATTCTCGGGGTACTTTTGAAAAAGTAGCTCCGTGAAATCCGTAAAGCAAGATCGGCTTTTGATGAAAATAATATTTTGAAAACGCCGAAAGTGCCGACAGACATTATCAGAGGCCACGTGAAGTTTTGGACTCTCGGAAAGAAAAAGAGAATATGGGGATCCGAAAAGATATTGGGATCCTGAAAAAAAAAACTGTAGCCATATTTCCTCCTATAGATATTGCCTTTGCAAAACTTGATTTGGAGCAACTGCGTTTCAACTTAACTTCCTTCATTTCCTGAAACTTTAGTTTTCTTAAGGCTTTCTTCGAAACCTTCTTAAAAATGGCTTCCTCTTCTTCCTGCCCAAATTATATCAATTTAAATGATACTCCCACAACAACCAGTGACGCCCAAGTTTGGCGTCCATCCTTTGTATCCAAAAATCGTCATCTCACAGTTAATGATTCTGTGATGATGAATGATGCTACTGCTGTCATAGTAGCTAGGAATTTCATTACTCCAACGGATGAAATGTTGTTGACAGGGAGATCAGAGGAAGAGGCTATTGATGACTCAATGGCTTTTAGCATTCAGAGTGCTGCTTCTGTTTCTAGCATGGCTGATCGTTTGCGTGCCAGAGCAAACGAAGTTGAGAATTTAACAACTGAAAATTCGTCTCTCCAAAAAATGCTTCATGAGTCTCAACAGGAAGTTGAGAAACTTAAAGGAGAGAATAATGCCTTGTTGAAACTGGTGAGTTCGTACTCTGTTGATACACTGAGAAGGCTAGACATGCTGCAGGTCTCCAATGAAAGAATTTTGGGAGACCATGAGAGGCTCATGGCTAAGCTTAAGAGGCGTCGTCCTCTTCCTTCAGAGGCTTCCGGAACATAATGTATTTTTATAGATTTTACAGGGCCTACACCTTTATTGCAGGAAAAAATCTATCTGTTGTATGTTCTTGTTATAATAATTGCGCACATTCTTAAACTTGCAATTGTGGTTTTTACGTCTTTTCAAAATGACGGTTTGGAACCTTGTGCCTTATAGGTTCAAATAACCACATCGACTCTCCCAAATTTCATATTTCAATGTATGGAACTTTTGGCCTGTGCAAAATACAAAACTCAGAATTTATTCAGCCTTTTCAAATGGACATGAAATATGAATTGAGTAAAAGCCACGCTAATATCTTATATATTTGGGTTCATGAGCTTCCGGCCCAGATATAACAAAATGTGAGGGGAGCCTCAATTCATCATTCTCTTATGCCAAAGAAATATGTGGCGTACCACAATTTGCAATAATACCTCAAGGGTTGTCCATTTAATTGTTGGAACTTCAGGTTCTCAACACTGTTAGATTTTGAACCTCAAGTCAAAATCACATGTTCTCATGGTATGGACATTCAATCCCCTTAGATTTTGAACTTCGGGCCAAAATCACATATTCTCATGGTATGGACATTTTTACAATTTTCTGTACATATTTCTGGACTTCAAGCCCTTACATAATTGTCCATGTTTTGAGGAACTTCTGGCATCTCATTTAATTGCTCATCCATGAGTTTAAGGAACTGCAGGTTCCCTTTTTTTTTTTTTTTTTTAATAGTGATGGTTTACCCAAAATGATTAATATTTATGTATACGTCACTATTCATATATCCGGTATTATTCATCAAGTCATGAATACGTATCTATTCATGTGTACAATACATTTGCCAGTACAGTTATCATCCATGTGTACGGCATTATGAACCAATACGGTACTGTTACATCATTAAGGAACCCCAGGTTCTTATTTACATGTCAGGGATCAAGGACCCTCAAGTCCAATTACATGTTTACAAATATAGTACCGGAGAGACTGCCAGCTCTCATATTAACATCATCATCAAGGATCTTCAAGTCCTGATGTAATTGTATGATGAGGATCAAGGAACTTCTGGTCCTGATCTGCATACTGTAAAAACTCATCATACAGCATATTTAATCCATAAAATAAATTGCTGGTAAATAAATTACTGGTATGGACGATAAACCCGTACCACACTTTAAATAAATGTAAATGTGCGGTAAATTAAATGCATAAAATAAATTGTTTGCTGTATGGACGTTAATCCCGCACCATACTTTAAATGAAATTAAATGTGCGGTAAAGTAAATTGTGCTTGTATGGGCACTAATTCTGCTCCATACATTTAAATAAAAGTAAAGGCGTGGACGATAAACCCGCACCACCCTTTTAAATAAATACTGTTGTATGGGTAATAAACCTACACCATACAGTAAATAAAATAAATGTGCGGTAAAGTAAATTTCATAAAGTAAATTTCATAAAGTATGAGGGTCAATTCCTCATCATACTTTAAGAAAAAGTAAATTTGCGGTAAAGTAAAAGTGCTTGTATGGGCACTAATTCTGCTCCATACATTTAAATAAAAGTAAAGGCGTGGACGATAAACCCGCACCACCCTTTTAAATAAATACTGTTGTATGGGTAATAAACCTACCCCATACAGTAAATATAATATATTATATTACTTTAAGTAAAAGTAAATTTGCGATAAAGTAAAGGCAATTATTGGTGGGTTCTCATCAACACCACGATCAAATAGTATAGCAGATAATATTATTATCGTTTGTGGAAGGCATCATGCTTGTCTCTCAAATCAAATGCTTTCCACCTGTAATCTGCACACAGTTGGTTTGCTCGTATATCTCTCTTGCAGACCACAGCTCCTCCACTACTTTTCTTCCTTACATCAACATAAGGGTTAGTAGTATAGATAATAGTACAACACAAAAATTATACCTGAGAGCTTCTCGTGCTGATAACGTGTTATAAAATGAACTGGGATATGTGCGAATATTGAGTTGCACGTAAAGTAGATGAGACACAGCATTTAACGAGGTTCGGCTATGCCTACGTCCTCGGAGAGCAACAACAGTAACTTTTCACTATATGAAATAATAGAACTACAACTTTAGTGTTTACAATATGTATGGCTCACTCAATTTTCTCTCTTGGAGAATTTCTCTCTTGCTCTCTTTCCTCTCAACTCACTCACCCTCATTCTTCCTTCTCTTCCTCTTCTCTATGTGTGAACTTCTCTTGATGGAGGTATCTATTTATAGGCATAAGACAGTGGTTGTTCACCTCACAATATAATTGGTAGACAACATCATTAATATTCTTCAATTAACAACATCATTAATATTCTTCAATCAACAACATCATTAATATTCTTCAATCAATTGGGTAGTGGTTTGGTTTGGTGGGTGTGTGGTTAGGTTTAGTGGGTGTTAGTTGGCTATGTGGGCTTCACCTATTCTTCTTTACTTATTCTTCTTTACAACACCAATTTATTTTTGTGTTTATTCAATGGAGATGTTGTATTCATATTTGGCATTGCAGCTACTCTGTACCTTTTTTTTTTTTTGGTTTTGTTTTGTGTGTTATCAATAAAATTATTATCACTTTTAATTAAAAAAATATCATTTAAATACCCCTCTTAAACAATAACTTATACTGAAAAATAAATAATAATATCATTCATACCCGACCCATTTAGGTTGAACCCGTCGGGAAACTTGCCATCCCCTTGGAAAATTGCCATGCTAGCGCAAGTATTTCACAAAATATTTTCAAGGAAACACGGTGATAAAAGATTCTTGATTCTTTCCCTCTATCTGCAGTAACAAATCATTTCCATTTATCTTACTCTGCTAAGTCCCCAAATCGAAGAAGGGTTTTGGTTTCCAAGTTTCCACTCTGATTTTCACCAAATGATTCTTCAGTTCTAGGGTTTCAGATTCAAACAATGAGCAACAACACCAACAGTACCAACGGCCACAGCGATCGAGATCTGGGCCTGTGGTTCCTAGAGCAGTCGCGGCTCGGCTCGGCTCGTGTGCCGACGGACATGGACGAGGACGAGGAGGCTCCTACAGAGCTCAATACCATCAATAGCTCTGGAGGCTTCCTCGTGGTGTCGCCCGATAAGCTCTCGGCCAAGTACACCAACGTCAACCTTCATGGACACGACGTTGGTGTAGTTCAGGCTAACAAGCCAGCTCCGGTCAAGCGGCTTGTCTACTACTTCGAGATTTATGTCAAGGACGCTGGGACCAAGGGTCAGATTGCCATTGGATTTACTTCTGAGAGCTTCAAGATGCGGAGGCAGCCCGGGTGAGGCTTCTAGTTTGATTGGGTCTGTTTGCTGTTGGAGAAAATGAATGAGCATAATTGTCACAGTTGTTAGTGGTCTTTTTTTGTTGTTGGTAATTTGTAAATTTTGGGAAAATATGAAAGAATTTAAACGGATGTATTGGGTTTTAGTTGTGGATTCAAGTTGGGGCATTGCTTGGTGTCTGTGAAACCGACTAGGACAAGACAGAATAGAAATAGAAAACAAAAGTGAGATTGTGTTTTAATCTGTAACTGGGGACTTTGTAAGCTAGAGATTTTCTTATAATGTTATTGGAGAGAAGCTTGTTTTGGTTTTGGTGGTTCTTTTTAGTTAGGTTAACTCGTAGAAGGTCAATGGACATATGTTTTACTGGCAAATAACTCATCAGCTGATGAGTATTCTGTTGCATAGGATTGTCTGAACTTTTTATTCTTAATTGGATTAATAATTGCATGGCCTGTGAAATAATGGTGAAACATATGACACATACGCACCATAAAAAGTTCCCTTCGTTGAGATGTACATAAATTTTGTTATGAATTGGGGAGTTTGTTTCTTTTATGCAGTCAACAGCCCCTGGTGGCCTGCCACTACCTGTGATGAATAGGATTTAGTGGGTTGGTGTCAATTTTAAATCTTCTGTCTTTATTTGTGCTTCTCAATTCCCAAGGGAAGAAAAGAAGGAAAAACAAAGCAAAAAAGCATTCCTTTTCTGCATGTAGCATTGTTTTTCATACTGTTTGTGAGATTTGAAAAGTACTAGTTTGAATTGGCAGGTTCTGTTATTTTAGTTATGCTATTTGTGTTAATCTAATCATCCATGAGGCAGGTGGGAGGCAAATAGTTGTGGCTATCATGGGGATGATGGACTACTTTATCGTGGACATGGAAAAGGAGAGGCTTTTGGCCCAACCTACACCTCTGGTGATATAGTTGGAGGTGGTATCAATTATGCTTCACAGGAGTTCTTTTTCACGTAAGACAGTGGTCTACTTTGTTTAGTCTGTTTTCTCCTGAGAATACAGTGGTGTTTAAGGTTATCTTGTTTGTTTCATGTGTTTGCCAGTAAAAATGGTGCTGTAGTGGGGACAGTGCCCAAGGATATGAAGGGTCCCTTATTTCCTACAATTGCTGTACACAGCCAAAATGAGGAGTATGTGGTATCCTCTTCGAATGTTTAAGCTTTTTCAAATGTTCATCTGTTGTAATTAGGCAATTGCTTGCGTATTTACTTGTCAGCTTCAGATAATACAGATTCATGTTCTCATGTTCTCGAGATGTGTGCTTAATTTTGATCTGCAGGGTGAATGTCAACTTTGGGCAGCAACCTTTTGCTTTTGATCTAAAGGCAAGATATACTCATCATTCCTTCTCTCTTATTTCAATAAATATGATCTTTTATTTTGTCCCTGTGTCATTGGTGTTCACAATCTCAGCAATTGGTAGCTGTTTCTCTTTTAAAACTTTAAAGTGTAAAATTTAGATTTAGATTACTGATAACCCCTTTTGTTGTGGTTGTTATTTTGTTTATCAAGTCAACTTTGAGTTAGTAAAGAAGCATAAAAAAAAAATTATTTACCCCTCCTGCGCTCTCCAGCTGTTGATCATAGACTATGTTACTGTTAGGATTTGTTGGGTCATGGAATGGGCAGAGGCAAGGGAATAGCTTTCCCATGGAGTGCTTTCTAACTTTTAGATTAAAGCATGGGATTTTCTTTCCCATAGGTTTCCAACTTTTAGAATAAAGCTTGGGTTTTGTAAATGCAGCGAAGTTTGCAGTCTTGTTTTCATTCTCTTAGGAATGAATCTTCAGACAGTTTTCAACTTTCTGGAATGACTATGAATACCACCTGTATCCCGTCATGCAATTAACTAAGGCAAACATGGACAGGCCACTTTTATCCCTTCTTACAAATACCACTTGAGTCCTAGTAATGGACAAACCCTCAACGGGGATAAGAATGAAATCACTTTGATGATTCCAATTCACAGCATGTCCAAAGAAGCAGAAGGAAATAGCTGCACTACACAACCAACATTCCTGTAATATTTGTTCCTCAAATTGGGCTTAGGATTCACAAGAGCCAGTTATGCGCGTTAGACAGGGCCTTAAAGTTGTAGCAGTGGATATATGATTTTTGACTTCAGTTTTCTTTTCAATTATGCCCATCATTTTGAAATTTGGAACAACTTTATTGTTTAATCAAGTAAATGGACAAAGGCAGTGAAAAGGGTATTGAAACAATCTCGTACTATTTTTTAACAGTCTGAAATATGAGGTACCATTTGATTCTTTGAATAAGTTTAGTGGAGAAAAGATTTGTGGCATTTTTTATTCATTTGAATTCCTAGGTGGAAAAATAATTTATGAAACTATAGGACAAGCAAAGGGGTCCCTTTCTGGTGAACACTCTTTGACCCAGAAAATTAAAGATAGGCCAAAACAGATACCCCCAATATTTATTTTGAAAAAGGGTGCTGAATGAATAGCATTCCTGCTCTGCATTGATTTTTTGCTTCTCTCATTCTTTACTGTTTGTACTATACTTTTTATGAATCCTATTTCATAAAGGATTGTGCAGGTTATACTTGAAAAGATTTATTAGATTGAAGTTATAAAACTTGCTACATGTTTTGAGTATCATGTCTTCTTGTCGAAACTAATTTTCGCAACATCTGATTAGGAATTTGAAGCGCAAGAGAGGATGAAGCAACAAAGGATGATTGAAAAATTTTCATTGCCAACTGTTAGTCATGGGTAAGTTCGCATTTTTATATATCTTGAAGAAAGGCATCTAATGTATTTTGGCTTAGGCATATACGTTAAGGAGAAATGATCTGATGTTGATGGTTAAACAGACGCTCTGTGATTGGTTTTAGTAATTAAAGTTTGTGTTTCTGTGGTTACCTTTTATATAACTTGTTAATCTAGTTATAGGAATTTTATAGATTGAGGAATTAGATGCAGTTCAGTGATAGTTGTAGTTGGATTAACGCAACCACATCTTTTCAATATATTTTCAGTTAGGTCATCACTCTCCTTCTTCAATTTTGAATGTTCTTTAAATCTGGAGTTTTGTTAGTAAATTATATAACCTGGTCCGAATTATGTACTCACATGAATGTTGACACTGAATTGTCAACCAGGGTTCAAGTAGGAATTTTGACAAATTCAGGGTGTTAGAGGTAGGAACTGGCTATGTTTGGGGGTTGTTGAGGTGCATAAAAATTGCATTGATAGCCTTGAAAATTTGAAACAAAAGAGGAAAACGGGGGGCGGGCAGGTGAGCCGGGGTCTTCCCAAGTTTTCCTTCCTGTCATTGTAGCAGACTCTTCCCATCAAGAAAAAAGGAAAAAAAATCTTGCAAGCTTTGGAATTTGAACTCTTTGTTTCAATAGACTCTCTAGGATCAAAACTAGAATAGGCTCCTTAAAGTAATAAATTTTGATCAATAGTCCAGTTGAATTCATGGTAAGTTTTGTTTGAGAGAGAGAGAGGATATCAATTTTACCTGGGTTTAATTTTGTTATTTCTAGCAACATATCAATATGAATTTTACCTGGGTTTAATTTTGTTTATTATGAAAGCTTTTATGTGTCAATTGTTAATTCATTTATACTTTGTTACCCAGAATTGTACGCTCCTACTTACTACATTATGGCTATGAAGATACGCTCAATTCATTTGACATGGCTAGTAAAACTACTGTTCCTCCTGTACATATAGCTCAAGAAAATGGTTTTGATGAGCAGGACGTTGTGTTTGCACTAACTGAGAGAAAGACTCTTAGACAGGTATCATTCTGTTGTGATTACAATCTGTCTTTAAAGTCAAGTTAGTTTTCTGCTTCCTTTTTGTGTTTTGAACCATCTCCTTTTTGGGATCCTCTTATATTTGCATGGAAGTTTCCAAATCCCAGTTGTTTGGGATGATATATATATTATTTTTTTGGCTTTTGACTCAAAGGTTTCAAGAAACCAGAAAAAAAAAATGTTGCTGCTATAATCTGGAGACTGTAGTATTTAGTACGATGTTCAACCACAGAACTTGATGACATGAGCAAAGATTTATGCCTGCTTGGCTGATATCTATATGAAGTTTTTCTGTAGAATCAGATCTTAGCAATGGCTGCAAGATCCATCAAATTGCTGGGTTGTAAAAGATTTATTTCTTATTATTGATATATTTACAATGACACCAATAATAATGATAATAATGATATGGATGATATATGCATTTTATCTCACATTTTCACGTCTAATTTCTGTTGACAATAGTTTTGTGCAACATGTGAATGTTTTGGTCTAGTTCGCTTGAAATCAGCCTATGAATGCATCCGTTTTTTGTCATTCAATTTGAAGATATGTTTACCTGCTCATGTCTTGGTTTATTTATGTAATTTAGTTAATCTGTTCACGGCTTAGGGAGTGTTCGACTGTCAAATGGTACACTATCTCCTCATGGCTTAGGAGTTTGGGGAATATCATAGAATCAGTTTGTGTACCATTTGATATATGGATATTTTTGTCTTTCCTTTGCATTGCTTGTGTACCACTTCATTGGTTACTATATAACCAAAATATATTAATTTTTTCTAATATAAGATTTGTATCTGGCTGACCACTTTTCTCTGCTAATGAAGCTTATCAGGAATGGGGAGATCGACTCTGCACTTGGTAAACTCCGGGAATGGTATCCCCAAATTGTTCAGGTAGACTGTCTAATGCTTCAGAATGTTTTCTTTTGTGGTCATCTTTGTTTTTCTGTATTTCTTTGCTCTTGACGTTGACAAGATTTTGTTGGTACATGCTGTGAATTCTGCAAAGTTTGTGCTTGAGAGGATTCAAACAGAAATTGTATTAAGGTCCTCACATATGTTTTAATGTGGTGGTTTTGCATTTTGGTTATTGGTAAAGTTGATCATCCTAAACTTCTTAGGATCAATGCTTAATTTTATTAAGGTTCTGATGTATGTTTTACCTTCTGCAGGATGATAAATCAGCTACTTGCTTTCTACTCCACTGTCAAAAGTTTATCGAATTGGTCCGGGTATGTTTTTCCCCTATTAGAAGAATTAGCTTTAGTATTGCTGCTGCTAAAAAAACTTTAATATTTCCAAAAAAGTCATGGCAAGCACTTCAGTTATTCATTTGAATGAAATTTTAGATGGATACAAGAAGGGCTTGCGTACCTGTCACATCTTAGTGCTGAAGCGTTGAAGGAAACTATAAACTAATCATTATGAACTCGGGTTGAAGTGTGCTTAATTTCATTTCAAATAGTTAGATCTACAACTTTCAAGTGTTAACAAACTGGCACATTAGATTTAGTGTTCGCGAATAACAAGCTGCTGCCTCCTTTATCCCCTTGACATCTTTTAGGTCTGGCTTATTATATGCATGTCTTTGTTTGTTTATAGAGCATATGATTGCTAACTTTGGTGATGTTAATGACAAAGTTAATAGATATTTACAGATGGTTTGTGATACTTAAAATTTTCATGTAGGTCGGAGCACTTGAGGAGGCTGTGAAATATGGAAGAATGGAATTAGCAAAGTTCTTTGGCCTGCCGGTGTTTGAGGACCTAGTTCAGGTAATAACAGAATTTCTTTCGAACTATGGAATATTTATTTTATCGATGCATCTGTCTTTGGATAATATGTGAGATTCATTATTATTAAAAAACTATGTGAGTTAGTTTTTGGGCTTCCTTTTTTTTGTTGGTATCTTCCGAATTTAGGTGATGGTTTGTGGATGGTGTTTAAGTAACAGTTACAGTTCATATGGATGATGTTTTTTAGTCTGCTTGTAGTATTGGGTTTGAGTTGCTACATGTTTCTTTGGTGCTTCTTGTGCTAGACGTGGATTAGAACTAGAATGCTTCTATTTTTTTCATTGAAGCTTAAGCTTGTCATCATCGTTACAACCCCTCTCTCTGTAGGATTGTGTTGCTCTGCTGGCATACGAACGGCCACAAGAGTCCTCAGTTGGATATCTGCTTGAAGAGTCGCAGCGTGAAGTTGTGGCAGACACAGTTAATGCAATGATCTTGTCTACAAATCCAAACCTGAAAGATTCACAAAGTTGCTTGCATTCATATCTTGAGAGGTTACTCAGGCAACTCACTGCTTGCTGTTTGGAAAGAAGGTTGTTGAGTGGGGATCAAGGTGAAGCTTTCCATCTGCACAGAGTACTTAACAGTTGTAAGAAGGCTAGGTGCTAGCTGATTCGTTCTCCAACTCATCTTGGTCTGTTCATATGCACAGTAGGCCATATTCTGAACTGCTTCTCGACCAAACAGATTGGCGTAGTGTTGAGCATACTGTATAGAGGCGCCCATGACGTTTCCCTGAGCCAGACTGATACTTCTTTTGCTGTATAGAATGGGATGTTCTCTTTCTGTAAGATTGTAACCCACCATCATAACCTTGAATTAGAACATTGAATTGAACTGGCATGTGGGAAATGTTACATATTAGGTTTCAATGGATGCAATTTGCATTATAGGGTTCAACAAATTTCAAATTCAATTTGATAGGTTGCTGCACACTCGAATTTAGCTTGATGCGCATTCAAATTCTAGGAAAATACTGAAAACGAAACAGAGGATGGTGCATGTTGAAGTTCATAGAATTTGAATGCACCATCCGCAATTTCGTTTTCAGTGCACCCATTGTATCATGAAGTTGCTCCAATGGCTGTCGTCTTTGTAAGTTTGTGTCAAATAACGAGCAAATTTTCTTCTAGGATTCAAATATCTACTGAAAGATCAGCATCAAATCATTGAGGGCTAAGAGAGTCTATAACCCCAGTTGCAAAAACTGTAAAATGAACTCCTGTATGTTCAAGGGAAACTAGCGCTCAGTTTAATCACGATGATCTAATATAATTTTTATATACCTTCGTTTATATAAATCTACTTGAAATGTGGTTTACATTAATCTGGACAATAATTATCAAGTTTCCAGAAAGAGATTTTGTATCAATCTAACGGCGCTCATGACTAGTTGATCTAGTGGCACTTCATGACTTTTGACTTTAGTGTGGATTGGAATCTGCCTAATTTGTACTCAAAAGTCCAAAACGACTGTAAATCATGAAGCTTTAACACCACCTTCATTACTTAGAACAAAATTTTCAATCCCATTATCCCAGATCAAGATTCAGCCAAGCAAGAGAGCAATTGTCATGGACATGAAGCATCATCATCATCACTTCCTTCTCATATCCTGCCCAGCCCAAGGCCACATAAACCCTACTCTCCAACTTGCCAAGCGCCTCATAGGAATTGGAGGCACACATGTCACTTATGCCACCACCATCCGTGGCCTCACCAAAATCAAATCCTTCCCTTCTCTTGAAGGCTTGTCATATGCTTCTTTCTCAGATGGCTTTGATGATGGAATCAAACCAACCAATGACCCCAATCTCTTCATGTCTGAATTTAAGCTTGTGGGATCAAAAACACTCAAAGCCTTGATTGAGAAAATCTCTACATCTCAAGATCACTCAGGCCCTGTCACTTTTCTCATCTACTCTGTCCTCCTCCCTTGGGCTGCTGAAGTTGCAAGTGATTGTGGCATACCATCTGCTTTTCTCTGCATACAATCCACCACCTCCTTTGCACTTTGCCACCATTACTTCAACCATTTTCACAACTGCCCTCCATTTCCAAATTCTATGACAATAGAAGGGTTGCCTCCTTTTGCTCCCACAGAGCTACCTTCCTTTCTCCTACCAACCAGTCCACATGTTTCAGTCATCCCTACCTTTCAAGAACACATCCAAGTCTTGGAACAGGGCAAACCCAACTCCAGTCTTGTGCTACTCAACACTTTTGATGCCTTAGAAGGGGCAGCAATCAAAGCTCTCAGATCATCAAGCATGAATGTGATTCCAATTGGACCCTTGGTTATAACTGGGTTTTGGGAGGAAAATGAAAACCAATCCAGTGATGACGGGTTTCGTTGCGACTTGTTTGACAAATCTGAGGATGATTACCTTCAATGGCTGGACTCAAAACCAGATTGCTCAGTTGTTTATGTGTCATTTGGGAGCATGGTGGTGTTAAAGAGAGATCAGATTGAAGAGATGTTGAATGGACTAGTTGAGAGTGGCCTCCCAGTTTTATGGGTTATTCGCTGTGCAGAGAAGGGAGGAGATCAAGAAGCTCAGATAATGAAGATAAAGAACAGACTGAAAATCAAAGAACAGGGTTTAGTGGTGCCATGGTGTTCACAAATGGAGGTTTTAGGGCACAAGTCAGTGGGGTGTTTTGTGATGCATTGTGGGTGGAATTCAACTGTCGAGAGCTTGGTAGCTGGGGTTCCAATGGTGGGTTTTGCTCAATTTTCAGACCAGAACACAAATGCAAAACTAGTGGAGGAAGTGTGGGGGGTTGGAGTTAGAGCCAAAGAGAATGAAAAGGGAGTGATTGAGGGTGCAGAGATTAAGAGGTGCCTGGAGATTGTGATGGGAGATGGAGAGAGAGGGGAAGAGATAAGAAGGAATTGTGAAAAATGGAAAGGTTTGGCCAAAGAAGCTGTCAAGGAGGGTGGCTCTTCAGATTACAATCTCAGGCACTTTATTGGAGGATTGGGATGAAATGGGGTGCATGAGAATATGCATGCATGTCCTCTATATATGTTAGAAAAAATACTCCATCCATAGACTTCTTTGTACTCTGTTTAGAGTCGTGCATGTATTTAAGTTATCTAACTTCCTCAATGAGATCATATTTTGGTTTTGCCAAACCTATTAGCATGTACTTGTAATTAAGCGGAGAATTAACGTAATTGTTTGTCGATTGGAGTCTAACTAGGAGGGGGGTTTACTACAATGCTTGTTCTGTTCACTTGGGTGACCTTCATGAACTTGTAAGTTTCACTTCGATGATACTTTAAAAATATTAATAATCAACTAGTTATTGGTCTAGCGGTCTCCTCCCAATGTTGAGACTTGGAAGAGGTCCTAACTTCACTTAAAAATATTTTTTTTAAATGGTTATAGTGTACTGATGGTTTTTCTTCATTATTCCTTTTATTTTCGGAAGATATGCTTTATATTTCAACCATCCCTCTCTATGTTTTTCGGTTGTTTAATAAATTTGAATTGGAAAGGAATCCTTTTTTCTTACGACTTATGGAAGAACATAGGGAAATGAGAGAAAATGAATGTTGAAAAGATTAGCATAAGAAGGATATGTAGCAAAAATAAGAAAAATTATTTCGTTAATGCTTTTTGAAACATAGCAATAATGTTTCTTCCAATCTTTTACATATTCATTTAAATTATTCAAGATAAATTGATTTTTTCCTCGATTGTTTATTTCTTTGTTGCATAAGTAGTCTTTATTTTTGAGGGTTAACTTCAATTTAGTACTCTAACCTTTCACTAACATGGGATTAATTTCAATTTAATACTCTTAACCTTTCACCAACAAAACATGTTAGTACCCATGTTTTTAATTTTAACATTTAAGCACCCACACTTCTAGAAATTGTTGCAATGTGGTGATCGTACCTTGTGTTATGCGCCCAAGATGTAGACAATAATTTAATGCCTCACATGAAATGAATTTACACTTCTAGAATCTTCGTCCCATAGCCAATTTTCACATTCGTCATAATACTTTTATACACTTCAAAAACTGTTGCTATACTCAGAATTGTAATTTATCTAAGCCACCTAGCTAGAAGCATTTTTTAATCAAGTATGCATCAGCAGCAGTTAAAAACACTACCTATGTTTCTTTCCTACCATAGATTTCCAAGCATTTTTTCTTTTCTCCCACCTTAGTTGTTTCTTTCTTTGAATTTTCATCCCTCGATACCTTTCTCGATCCTTCCACCAGCCAGAATAATCCTTCGCTGGTTTGCATACAATGAAGTCTGCTAAATCATCTATGTCAGATTTCTGGGAGCTTCCTAGTATGCAATTGAGAAAAACCTCCCCATTGCAGGTCTCCTCTGTTTCCTCCTCCATGACATTCATAGACTCCCTTGTACTCCTCATGAAACAAGCATTTTCTGAAGTTTCTGCTACCTCACTTTGAGATTCTTTGCTGAAAAATAACAAGGCAAAAAACTGATTTAGCTTTGAAGGCAGCATGTACCATCATGTAAGAGTAATGCCCGTTTCCAATTGTTATTGGACTCTAATAAATACTTATATCAAAGACATCCTCACTTTCAACAAACCAAGCCATACCAGTTCCAAAGGAAGAGATAACCAACATCAAACAAGAATGATTAATTGAATTTATTCATGTGATCATAACAAGTTATTTATTCAAGCTAGAACTATAGAATCCTCCTTTTCTTCTTTCTCGAACCAGAGCGCACCATGATTAGGTGCAGTGATTTTTCTTTTGCTGGAGAACTATAGCACGAAATTTCTTATGCTCCAAGGACTACCAATATCATGGTTCAGCACACGTCAGAAACCACAACACTGAGAAGACTGATAGTGTAAGTTTCTAATGACAACTAGCCGCTACTGAAATCTAATCACAATTACATTACAACCTCTTTATATTTTTTATGGTTTAATACGAGAAGAAACAAGCATATTTAGAGTCAACTCAGATGCCACCTCCTTGAATTTCTAACAACCTACTCTTTGTCCTAAATAACAATCTCAGAAGAAATTTCTTTTGGCATCATTATATGCATTCAACGGATTCAATGCCAAATGAGACACATCTGATGCATTTGGAGAACAAATGATGAACAAGACTTTGCATTATGGAATGGATGATGGCTTGAAGCAACCTCCAAAAACAAAAAATGAAAAGAAAAAAAAGTAGATCTGGAAGCTTCACTAAACAAAAATTGCCAAATCAGGCCTGAGTAACCTTATGCACTTCTTAAAGCTAGACAAATATGACCCCGCAAGAGAAGCTCCCAAGAAAGAAATGCATGGTAGGCAAGAGAACTATGAACAGCAGATACAGTACACAATAGTATTTTGTACCTCAAGTGAAGTGTTTGAATTTTCTGAAATTTCATTGCAACTCTTCTGACAGATTTCTTTTTCACCACGGCCTGCATCATATGTCACTTGTTTCAAATCTATAACATCCAGTTCAAAGAATTAAACATTTTTTTTCCTTTTTTGTTTTACAAAAGTTTGAAGAATGAAACATGAGCATACGAATTGAACTCAAAAAAGTCATATAGAAAAGCAAAGCTCACATCGGTAACCTTGTCAGAGGACAATCCAGATGAAAAGGTTTGTGAACCAGAAACTAGCAATGAGCTGAGTGCCACTAAATCACTCTCTTCAAAAACATATAGATGTAATAGTGCCATGATTGTTGATATGCAGCCCTTAACTAAGAAATCAATCCCACTAGCAAAACATAAGGACAGCAAGCCTGAAAAATGCAGAAGCATCCACTTGGAAGTCTTATGTATCAACGGACAGGTCTTCATCATGTCGAATAAGAACTTTTGATTCGGTAGAGACGTGTTGAACTGGTGAAAACAGCCAATGATATCCACTACAAAATCATATTCCTTAGAAGAAACATCTTTTAAGGTTCTTGGAGAATCCAAATCCCCACCATGCCTTAGGGAACAAATAGCTTTCAACAAGGAAGTACTCATTAACTTCAATATGGAAGCAAGAAGATAAATATCTTGGGGACTTGTAACCCCTTTTCTATACAACACTGTATCACTTACATCACAAGAAAAACTTAGAAGTATTATGCTCCGTAAGACTGACAATATATCATCTCTACATGATTCATCAAAAATATGTTGGCTCTCATTTACGTATGTAAAAGAAGTAGCCATCAGGTCAGATTTTGTTCTATGGAACATATTGCACAAATACAAGTCCCATAAAGAATCTGAATCGGTAACTAGATCATAAATTTTATCTCTCGTGACTTGTTGAATATAAGATTCAAAGGAAGGTTGAGAACTTCTCCCTAGCATGCATGAACTGTCATAAGAACATTTAACACCCAAGGGATGGAAATCCATAAGTGAACCAGACATGTGGCTGGTGTACAAATGGACAGACCTTTCAAATGCTGTTAGGTAGCCTTCCATCAGCCTAAGATCTGGTCTAGCATTCTTCAAAGACACGTCTACATCAATGGCTTCAGAAACCAATAAAGTCATATGTGTCTGCAGCATTTTTGGTGCTGAAAGCATGACGGGGTTTTGAAGCAATGACACCGCAGAAGTCAGGCTCAGTTCAGGAACTCTACAATGCTGTCCGAAGTCGCAGAACAATCTTTTAAGGAAGTTCTCATTTGCTCGCTTGCCATAAACTGACGAGATGAAATGAACAGATATCACCTCCAGAACACTTCCAATATCACCTTTAACAAAGTGGCACTGAAATAGAATTTCAGTTGTGGAAGAAGTAGAATCAACAAGACTAAAGTACTCTCTCAGCAATCTACGCATTACAAGTTCATCTGCAAATATCTAAAGACAATCTATCAAACTTCAGTTGTGAATAGGTGCAATAACTCGTACAAAAGTAATTAAACATTGGAGAATGGCGTGAGAACTTCATATGGAGGAATGACACCAAAATTTGAAAGAGAACAAGCTTAGTTCAAATAATTATTTGACGAAACTACAGAGTATAAGATCATTGCTCAAAAGAAAATCTAGTCAATAAAAGATTTGATCCGGATAATAATGAAGCAATATACTATATTATGTCAATAGAATGCCACCCAAAAAATAGTTTACATCCATTTGACAATGAACCACTAACTGGAGGTTATCAAGAAAATTTGCAAACAGGGGAGGTCAATGTCAATTTGAAAATAGGTAGAAAAGCAATTTCACTGAAGTTTGAAACACGGACAGACCTCATATAACAAAGTGAAATTATACAACTGTGCAAGCCCTGAACTTTCCTACCAGGTCATTAAACGTACGATAAAGATTTAGTTCCTCAATATTTTTTGTTTTGCATCTTTCGTTTTGACATATTTTATGTGAACGTGTCAACTACCAGGAATGCCATGATATTGATAGTTTGTAATGTCTTAACTGTTCTGCATCGGAGAGTGACACTTGAAATTCTGACAAAACACTTAATGGGAATAGGATCTTTGAAGTGGAATTCTTCTCCAACTGCAAAAGGAATATATACAGCTGACCAGTGCAAAAATGTCCTCAAAGCATGAATCTATTTATTCATATCCTTATCTTGTAAATTTATATCAATGATAAACTGTATGCGACATAGTCGTATGAAAATGGAAACTCAACCACGTCGTATTTATAATTCCAATTTTATGAGCAAGTAAACCACTGTATGGGTGAAAGCATAGCTAAAATTTCCACCGCACAAAAAGATTAAATAAAAAACAAAAAACTTGAAAAACATAGGCTGATATTTTTTGAATGTTTACCTCAAGCACTGCACATAGAGTCGGACACCACGGATCTGAAGGCTCTGTGAAACATAAAGAGGCAACAAACTCTTCGGAAACAGTGGTAGAAGAACCACCAACATCAGTGTACGTGAATTTAGAAGAAACGAACTTCTGAAACCTGACAGAGTTTTTCTCCTCTCCTCCATTTGTAACCAAGTAAATCAAGCTCCCTAGTACAGAAAGAAGAAATTGGGTTTTCTCCACTAGCATAGTAGGGTCAGCCAAGGCCAAGACTAACATACAACATCTTAGAAGCAGAGGTAGTTCATCAGCAGTCGCAAACATATCTGTGTCGTATTCCATGTGCTCCTGACCTCTACTTGCAAAAACATCACATAAAGCGGAGAAGAAGAGTTTAAACCTCCTATCAAGCTCTTCAAACAAAACATTAATCAAGTTATGTATATCCTCAAGTTTCCCTTCAACCCCACAATGATCGAAAGCGCCTTCAAAATTAAAACAACGCATTGGTTCGTTTAAAGACAGTGTAACTAGTAGGAAGTACAATCTTTTCAAAAGCGGCAGCTTTGGACCCTGAAATTTAACACATTAAGAATAAATTGATGCATTTATATATGTAAATATAAGTTCATATCCGTACAAAAGCAGCACATATCCAAGAAGTTTCAACAACAAAGCAACACAAAGCCGCTTGTTTCGACCAAAAAGGAACAAACTTGTTAGATTAATTTCCCAATTGTTTTTTCAATTCTCTCACATTTGGTCTCTAAACCTACAATCCATTACTCTGGGCACTCTATCCAAACAAAAACCTTAAGAACTTGTGAGAAGTGAGCCGTAAAACTCCAAAGAAGAGTAGAAAACGACAATGCAAAGTAAGATGGAGTACCTCAGGGGCTTGAATTGCAGATATTAGGGTTTGGAAGGTGAGAGGGGGAATGTGACTGCGAGTTGGCGTTTCTTCCATTGCAGGGCTGCAGCGCTCTTTGGACCTCTTTCTCTTCGAACCCATCTCTATGTTGTGCGAGAAACGCACAGAAATCTCAGAAAGTGGTCGACTTCACTTACAGTTTGGCGGGAAACTAACACCAGAAAAATCGGAAAAAAGAGAAGGAGAAAGCTTCCACTTCGGGGCCGTTCGCTCTCTTTTTGGGGTTTAGTTTAGGGGAATTGGCTGTTCTACCCTCCTTAAATATCCTCCTTTTTTCTTTTGTTTTTTGGAAAAAACCATTTTTAGTTCCTGATGTTTACCCCCTTTATAATTCTGTTGGATAAATTACTCAAATGGTCTTCAAACTTATATTTGATTTACATTTTGATTCTTCAATTAAATTATTCGTTCAAATGGTCCATCAACTTTATATTAATCGCTTACATTATGTTAATGTTGCCCTCAAATGTAAGGGTAAAATCATCCATAACCATCATATATTCCCCAAATAGGTAATAAAGTGGTAATACATAAGTGATAAAGTGGTAATACATTATGATAAAGTTGTGATAAAGTGGTGATACATAGGTGATAAAGTGGTGATACATAAGTGATACAGTGGTGATAAAAGGGTGATACATAGGTCAAAAGTCTTATTTGCCCCCATAAATGTAGCATATGCTACTTACATGACTAAATTTAACATAAAATGTAATGGTAGGACTAAAGCGTCAATTAATAAAGAGTTGGTGGACCATTTAAATGAATAATTTAGTTTATGGACCAAAATGTAAATCGAGTATAAATTTGAGGACATTTAAGTACTTACTTCCACACATAATTGGACATAAATCTAAACATGTTCTTTTGCGGGAATATCCAACTGGAAGTCCAATTACTATAATTGAAACCGCAAAGACAAAAGTGAAAATCCAAATTCAAAAAATCAAATTCAAAGAACATAGTCCAAGATAAATTCTTGTGACAATGGTTTCAAGATAAAAACTATAGAGACTTCAGTTATCAAAAAAAAAAACTCAAACTAGATCTCTCATATTATCACGAGAACTCAAAGTGCCTTAAAAGAAAAATTCTTGTGAAAATCATTATGGTTAGATGACTAAATGCTTTTCAAGTTGGTTTTCGACTGAGCTATTGTTATAATTTTAAACAAAAGGTAATTTGTAGATATATCGGGCTGCTTAATCCTCTTCAATGTGGACCACATAATAGCATACCTCTTGTTGTAGGTGAGGACAAGTCATGTTGTCACAAAATAAATAAATAAAATTCATTAATATATGAACCTGCTTTGATTTTTATTCTGAACCACATAAACGAGGCCATGAAAAACAATCCCCTCAGCAACAATATGACCAAAAAATAATTGTAAAATACCACAGAGCACCTTCTTAGCCTCCCTTTTCCATGGCTTTCACAGCCGCTCCTCAGGCTTCACACACTTTCTTACTTGGGAGCCCAACAACAACAGCAGCAACAAGAAGAGGAGCAAGAAGAGCAACAACTAGAAAAGCAACAACCCATGTCAGATTACACGTGTCAGCATCACAAGGGCCAAGCAAATCTGAGAGGGCCCCACCAGGAGTTGATACAAGAATCCATTGGGAGAATGAGGATGAAGGTTGGATTGGAGGAAGCAGTGCAACTAGCAGCAGCAAAGCACAGCAGGCACAAGCAGAGCAAGAGCAGCAGAGCAATCTCTTGGAAGACAAGTTTGCTGATTTGCTGAATGACTCAATTTCTGATTCTCATTACCAGTGAGTCTTTCAAGTTGAATAAGTATTTTTATTATTTTAAACATTGAATTTTTTTTTTTTTCTGTATTTAACTTGGCAATTATATGTTTCAACTTGATAAATAATTAAATAAAACCCAGCTTTGAAGAGATACAATAGTTCAAGGAATTGCAATTTCATGAGTGATTCATTATATCTGTGCATTTGTTCTGAACTCATTCACTCTCAAGTCTTACCATATCCTTCTAATACCAAATTTCAGAGAGAGATATGAGGCAATTCTTCAAGATTTCGGAGAGATTTGATTCATTAAAATTTCATCAGGGGTTAACATGTTGTGCTAAGAAAGTAATTACTACTAGACAGGGCAGATATAAGTGAAGTCTAAATCATAAAAGCAGGATATTAAACCTGAATTATGCATTATTATTATGTGTGTAATTAAGTCACATGCATGAAGTACAACCACTAGATGTGTATCGTACTTTTACTCATTGTAAATTGTAAATGGCATCAATTTTGGTCAGGTTCTTAGGAGTATCAGCAGAGGCTGATCTAGAAGAAATCAAAGCTGCTTACCGAAGACTATCCAAAGAGTACCATCCAGACACCACTTCTCTTCCCCTAAAGACTGCATCCGACAAGTTCGTGAGGCTAAGAGAAATTTATAACGTGTTGAGCAACGAAGAGACCCGTAGATTTTACAACTGGACACTTGCTCAAGAGGCTGCAAGCCGCCAAGCAGAAATAATGAGAATGAAGTTGGAGGATCCTTATGTGAAAGAAGTAGAGAAGTACAAACCTGTGCCGGATATGGTTGATCGTCTAGGTGGAAGGAACATGGCGCTGGGCGATCAAGCAATGACTGCTCTCACCATTGATGTTTTCATTATCATTTTTGCTATTTGTTGTATCATATTTGTGATCTTCTTCAAAGAGCCATATTACTAGATAGCTTGATAAATAGCTTAGAAACATAGCTTATGGCTATAGTAACTGATACAAGTACACATTATTATTCAAGAAAAGTGCACATTAATCTATTCTCATAGAAAATTGGTATATTGTAATTATGTTTTACATGGTTTACCATACATTTTACTTATGTATACCCATTTCATGGAACATAGCACCGATAACAAGACACATAGTAACATTATGATTAAAACTAAGAGGATGTTTCCTGATGAGGAACCCAACACTGACGTAGTGTTGCTTTTAGCTTCGCCACCATCGACAAGGGGAGAGAAAAACTCTGAGAGTACACTTACAATGTCATCTAAACCAAAATCTCCAAAACCCCATTAAATTATGAGTGAATCTGGAACGTTATTCCAAACACAATAATAACAGAGCAGTACGCCATTCAAAAACCATACTCCAAATTAAAATATATCAAGTTTAGGGGTGTCTTGTCCAAAAGAAATATCATACTGCACCACCAATCAACATCAAGACTAAGTTTACAATGTTATAGCAAAAACAAATCCCTCTGAAAAATATTATACCTGCTCCTTTCTCCCCACTTTTTGTTCTTGGTCAACTGCTCTACTTTTTCTGAAAGACAACTGTTGCAGCGGAGATCATCTCGGGTTTTTTTCTCAATACCACATCTTCTTCTTGCTTGGATGAATAAAGAATTACCATTTTCTTCAAACTCTGAATATGCTCCAGTATATACTTTGCTAACTTCCATTCATTAGTACCATTTGAAAGCTCTATTATTACCTCTTGAAGCTCATGCATACAAGCAAGGTTATGGGATCCACAGCAGCTCGTATTATACCTGGATGACTGGAAAGGCAGCAAGCAAATCAATTGAATTTTGTTAGAAACATATTCATAAAAACATAAGGAAAGGAAAAATACTTTATTATTTGACCAAGATCAAATGCATCTCATTCAAGATATGTCTGTGTGCATGTGAGAGACAGCAAGGGCCAACATACAATACTATTACTTACATTATCAGGAGCATCTAATGGCCGCCATCTTATGAAGGATGGATTAGAAGTTATGCACAATTTACGCAAAGTAGTCATTCCATTAAGAAGAGAGACCATTTTGGGGAATAGCTCGTCAGTCAAGCTGCTAGTACGCAAACCCAAGTATGAAATACCATCTAATGTTGGCATGGGACTTTTCCTGCACAGAGCCTGCAATGTTTTGCAATGTTATAAAGGCTGAACCTCAAATAGGACAAGATAAGTGCCCTAAAGCGCAAGAATCAAAACAGAAACAAAGTTATCCCTTATCCAAAAAAAAAAATAGTAACAAAGTATAACTAAATCCAATATATTTCCTGAAGTCTAGATAAATGCAATGAACAAACATTTGCCAAATCTGTTGCATTTTTCGTTAACAACTTTGTTTTGTGGACATCAGTAATTCATAACTAGTACATATTTTCCTTTTATAAAATATATATATATAAATTAAAACCAAAAAAAAAACAGCTGGTACATATTTTCAATTTAGTATCATTAAAGACTGATAAATTGCATACATGGATTAAATTTTAAAAAAAAACTTCAGAATAATTATGAATTTACTTCTGTTTATATGAAAAAAGTATTCATTTTCCTTCATGGTGATACTAGTATAGTGTATTATCACTGATAAAGTGTGGAAAGTTAATATAATAAGCTCTGCATGCATAACATCTTGTTTAAAGAAGATTACTGTATGAAGGATGGCAGTCACGCTTTACCTTCATGGTCTCTTCATTTAGAATAAGAACTTTACTCCTCCCTATGCTGCAAAGAACCTCAAATATTTTATCAGACTCATCAACCTTCGGATCCAGATAAATCTCAGCTTTTTCTAAACACGTTAAATTCCCCAGATTCTGGTGATCCATCAAATTCCCACCCCATTTCAAATACTTCAGATTTGGAGCAAAAATATTTAATGATTTTCCGCTAAGTGAAGCACATTGCCACTGTATATGTATATCTTCAAGTTTCTCACCGGATATGCCAAGATAACAGAGTGGATTTCGATCATAAAGCACAAAACTAAATGATTCCAAAGAAGAGCTTATAACGGTCATACGTTTTATACCGGAAACATATACGAGCTGTAATTCCTTAAGGAATTTACAGCATGGGATCCATTTGTCAAAAAGCTCCAAACCTTCTATTTGAACCCTATTCAACTTCAAACATTGGAGATTAGTCAAAAAATTGGAAGAGGGCCATTTAAGAATGTTCCACTTAAAATCTATCACTAAAGTTCTCAAAGATTTACAAGCAGAGATGGAAGACGGCAATAACTCTAATGGTACTCTACACTGCATATCGAAGTCAAGATCTAACACTTGGACATTACACCTTGCCGCATGACGGATCCATGTGGATATTCTGAGCAACTCATTAAATGCTCTTGCAAATTTGACTGAATGGTAGTCCCAAGATATACGAAAGCACTCTATCTTATTACTATCACGATTAGCCAAGAATTTATCAAAATAGTTAAACGCCTCCAATCGTCTCCACATGTTATTTCTTTGTTGGTGACTTGGATTAAAAATCAATGACGGATATGAAAGATAAAGCTCTAGACATCTTTTGGACACACAGCCCACCTGTCCGATGTCTTTGAAGGGGAGGAAGGAAAGAATGTGATGAGCAACTTCAACTGGAAGATCACTGAATCTATCAACAATGAACTCAGGACCTTGAGCTTGAGAGCTTGCAGTTGCCAACATCTTACGCCTGTGGTCCATATCGAGGATCTCAAGGATTGTTGAAAGAAGGGGCAGATTTACACTAAACACAAATCACGCATTCGAAAATCACGAAACAGGAAAAACAAAGCCACAATAATAAGCAATAGAACAGGATTATACTCTTTTAACATTAAAATTTGATTCTACTTGGGCACACAAAACTACACTAAATTAGCAGACGTTAGGGTTGAAAGAGACTGAGGGGTAATTTGACCTTACCTTCAAGAAATCGGGCTACTTTCTGCAGATTTTTGATCTGTCAAGTGGTTGTAGGTGAGCAAAACCCCCGCGCTCTCTCTGTGTTGCAGTGAATACTGATGGATGAGTTTTCTTGTTAGGTTCTCTTTTTATACCTTTCCCTGGGCCGTTGATGGTACCAAATAATTTGAATTTTGGCCCAAAGGAATTATTAATTTTGGTTTGGGTGATTTTCAGATAAGGACAAATCGAAGCAAATCACTCAACGTGGAGAAAATTAGTCGATGGTCATTCAAGCTCTCACGGTCTAACAAAAAAACGAACAAACCGAATTGATATTACAGTCCTGTTGATTTAAGAACCTAACAACGAGGACATCCGAAGACCTTTTAAAAGGAAGTATAGTGAGAAAATTTGAGTTCTTGACGATTAAGTGAGAACGAACTCGAGTTTCAAGAAGTGAAATAATAAATAAGTGTTTTTCTTTCTACGGGTTAGAATAATTGAAAGGATTATGTGAGTAAAACAAAGAGCATGATTAAAACTACTAATAATATATGCCGTTAGTGAGGGTCAAACTAGTCATGTGTGTCGTGTAACCAACTTTAAAAGGGTATTATCGTTTAAATATAGCTCATTTTAGTCCTAAAATTCATGTTTGTGCTTAATAAAGTCATATTCTTTTCAATTACAGTTTGGGGCCCATCAAGGCGAGCCTTGTTGAGCAAGACACGTTAGCTTTACTTTGTGTCATGTGGTGATAGGTTGTATTTTGATGAATTATCTCTTTAAAGTAGGCTGGATTACCAATTTTAACAAAGATTTTGACGGAATAAGATGAGAGGGTGGACCAAAAAATTATCAAGGACCAATTGATTGATTTAAAACTTTGAGGACTTGTCAAATATTCAGGGACAACTCGTGAAAGAGAAACATAAGCCCCTTATACTCCCCCAAAATTCCAATAAAAGTAAGAAACATTCTAGATACTTGTGTTCACCTGTTCAAATGAAGAAAAATACTTCCATCCTTATCAGATATGTAGGAGTTCTTATATTCCTACCAATAGGAGTGCGACATGTGTCAAACTGTGATTCGTAAGAAGTAGGAGTATCTCCTTACCGGTAAGGAGGCAAATAGTATCCTCAAATAAATTACTAGATACTGATTATTATTATTATTATTATTATTATTATTATAGTCAATCAAATATCAAACCAGGTATTGGAATTTATTATCATGCTTGAAACACTTACTATAATTATATAAAAAACTTATTATGATACTTGTGTTTTTGGTTTCCATGAATTTTCTTAAGGTGTGTATGCAATGCAACCAATCCTTAGCGTTTAGAACACTCGCTACAGGAGCTGATTCGGTCAGTTGGACCTAATCTTCCATAAGTGGAAAAATGAATTCAAAAGCTTATTCGATTTAAGCAAAGAAACTTTACCACAAAGATCAGTTCAACTGTCCCAATTGTCAAAAGTCTAGCAATCAACCTTGATCAGATTCGTCCCCCAGATGTGACAAAATTTATATAGGTTGTTTGATGATATAGATACACTAGCTGTGGGGGTGAAGCAAGCATGCATGGAACTAAGTAGAGAGAGGAGTCTTCAAACCAACCAATTTGTGAGGCATTCATTTGGTGGTGAAACAATGATAAACATTCTACATTTTAATTTCAATTGCAGCAAACATGGCTAAAAGAGTTCACTAATTAGTTCAAACAAATATGATCCCGTTTTCTTTAATGGTATCAAGAACAATCCCAAGCTTACCTTCAATCCGTTCATCTTTCCTGGGCTCATAAGACAATGCATAAACATCAGCTTCCTTTGATCGCTCAGCAATAAGCCTCCCTATAACTCTGCAAGCGTTGTGATCTGTGAGTGAGGGTAAGTTGCTCCGAACATCCTTGGCATTCGTGGTAGCGACTGATATCACTTTGCTTGTTCCCCGATGCATCACTTTTGCGTGGATAAACTTTTTTGAAAAGAAAACATTCAGTAAGAAAGGCCTCATATACATATCAGTCTTCTGTTTCCACGATTTCCTGTTAGGCTTCTTTGCAGCTTCTCCTCGAGATCTCCGCGTCCATGCAGCTCGAACAACAGAATTCTAAAATTACAAGTAAAATATATTGGAATTACAAAGGCAAAAATAGGTGCCCAGCAGGTGTCAGCTCAACAGTTTAGAAGGATTTCTAGTTATTCATTTTATGCAATGCATATTTTTAGGAACCTCAAAGAGTTCTTAAGGGGACAATATGACATAACAGTATGATGCTGAAACCCAACTTATTTACATTTTTTTGGGGCCACCAATTCATCTCATCCCATATCCCCAAAAAACAACAGAAACTACATATACTAGCAAGAAAGGACTTGGCACATGTAAAACATATACAACAACTACCATCAAAAGGTTTTGTCCCCAGTTTATAAACAGTTAAGTTGTAGAATGTTCACGGCGTCAAGAGAGGGTAAAGTAGCCTCTTTGGACTTCCTGCAATTTGCTATAGGACATGCCAAACATGTCCCCCTGTCAAAACAAGAATGCCTGGTCCTGCTATTGGCTAGGAGACCCTCCTCAAAGAGATTTCAATGGATTGAGGATTTTTGGTAACAGAGTGTTAATTGAGTTTATCAAATTTAGACAATAGCTTACACTACAAGTCCACAATAGACCAGGAAAATGCTTCTTCACAAGAAAGCAAACAGGATGCAACATCTACAATAATTTCCATACTGAGCCTCCCAAGAGTACTCATACATCCACAATTTCAAGTTTCACCCTTTTGTGAGAGTGATTCCTTCTTAGCCTAAGTGACCTAAAATGAAGTGTTTAGCTACCCTGAAAAAGCTATACTCATCACATGACTTGAATTCCCAATATCACGTCTTATTTAGAAATCAAGATTAAATACAGATAACCCACAAAACTCATTCATTCAAACCAGCACACTAACGGCAGATTCATAAAGCTCTGGTTTCCAAAATAATTGACTGTATCGTTAATATCTTTTCCAACATACAATTTCAGTAAAATCCCATTTCAGTGATAGTGCAACCTCTTCAATTAAGCTTCACAGATTAAGAATTCAGAGTTATCTTCATATTTGTCTAAGATAAGGAATTTGAAAGATAACACTCTTTTTTTTCTGAGAATTATCGAAAGGGTGGTTTGGGAGATTGCGAAAGTGAGCGTATTAATTACCTTGTTGAGAGTGGGAGTGGGAGGGTCTGCAATGGAGCTTATGGATATGTTTACCGGAGGAAAAGAAGAAACCCATGAAAGCGAAGCGGCTTTGAATGGCTGAGTCGACCGAGTTGGAAAGAACTCGGAGGAGAGAAGCGAACAACTTGATGGAGCTGAAGAAGAAGATATCGTTGACACCATCTCTGACGGGACCAGGTCGCAACACTGTCGCAGGCAGCAGGCTAATGGCTAATGTTTCGTTGGTTGTTCAAAAACAGATTGGGTCCCAAAAAAAAAAAGGTAAAAATGAAGAAACAAATAGTAATGATCGGGCATGCGCATATTAAACTAGTTAGTGGTCGTTTGCTTAGCCTAAATTATTTTAAAATAATTTAAAAATGTAGGATACAAGACTTGGTATTTTAATTAACTGATCTAATTTACATCTGCGAACATGACTTGTTTCATTATTTTTATTTGTTATTTTTTTGTATAAGTAAATTCCAACTTCAAATCTTATTCTAGGAAATATAAAAATTATTTTGGAGGTATTCAATTCAACTTTTTAACCCGATTGGATAGGCTAGGAAATGAAGGAAATAAAGGTAGCATTCATTGAAAGTTTTACAAAAGAAACACACTTGACCTAATCATTAACAAAATTACTCGGTCAATCTTTGATGTTTGCACTAAAGCTGCCTACAACCCCTCGCCAGCGGTGGCATCTGCTTAAAGGGAGGCTGGAAAAGTGTCAACTGAGGATAAGGCCCTTATGTGGTATTTCATTTTTTAATTCATGGAGGGTAAAAGTAAAATATTTAGGGGAGAAAATTAAAGGGGTTAATTCAAAATATTAAGGGTTTCCAAACCAAACAAGGCAATTTAAATACTACCAAAATACGAAAACAAAAAAGTAAATTTAGGTTTTACCCATAAAAAAACTTTCACTTTTGGAAAAAGCCAAAGCTTTTTTAAAAAAGACAGAAAAACCTCTCAACTTTCAAACCAAAGACATGCAAATGTAAAGGATTCCTTAGGAAATCAAAAAATAAATAAGGGCAAATTTGTCCATTTTGGCTTCTTTTAAAATTTTTCTCTCTCCTTTGGGCTTTTCTAAAGTCTCCCAAACAAAAATTCCTTATTTTCTTGTAAGTGTAAGAAGTAAACTCAAACAAAGTAATATGCACATGTGGAAAGAGTCAGTTTGCTGGAGCAACGGCCACCTTGTATCCCAATTCAATTCCCCATCCCTAGTTTATAGATCAGAATATCGTTTAATTCCATTGGTTAGGACAGAATGCCCATCGCCCGAACTCAAATCCCGTCCCAGTACTTTTGAGTTGTTTAGAATATTTAGTCAAAAAATAAAAAAACCAAGCAATAGAAACCACTTTTCAAAATAACTACTGAGTAGAAAGAAACAAGAGCATGCAATGCACTACATGAAGAATTATAGCCACAATTGTGACGGATTTAAAAGCTATCAAAAGCTACAACTATATATATCAGTATTCGTATTCGTATTCACATTCACAAGCAGCAACAAAAGTGGTGGAATAATGTCCAAGCTACTAGCCTACTACCTATATATATATATATATATCAATATTCGAATTCACATTCACTGCTCGTCATTGTCCTCTTGTGAGTGTAACCAGGAGATGTACTCGCACTCTTGGCCCAATTGATTTGGTGGAGTCACCCTTTTACGAACCAGCATTGGTATGTCGGGGCACTCCCTTTTACGCCCACCCCTTGGACGTGACCGGAATTGCTCATCAGCCTCTTCAAAGTCCCCCTGAAATTCAAAGCCATTGATTTCCCCCATATGAGTTCATATTGTGACATTGGCTGAAAAGATGCTTATCCAAAAAGAATATGCAAACATCCAACATGCAGGGGTATTGAATTATCCAAGACCAAAAAGTCACCTGAGTATAGACATGACATCCAGTTTTCTCATGGTTATCTCTCACATGCTTGTATGCAAACCTCAAGCCACAACCCGAAAAGCTACAGACAAAAGGTTTATGTTCTAGGTGTACAGCTTTCACATGTTTAGTGAGATTGGACTTCTGCATATGTAAAACCAAATGTTAACACAGAATTCTAAACAACTTTTACATCCCAAAATAATTAATAATGTGGGTCAACTATTGTTTTTAGGTCAGCAACTTACAGTTGTAAACGTATGAAGACAACCCTTATAATCGCATTTAATCCTCTCTATTGAATGTTTATCTTCATGTGTGAGAAGATGCCTTTTGATGTTGTTTCTCAGTTGCTTGGTCCCGCATATCTCACAGGTAGTATGTTGGTGGCAGGAATGGATATGGGCCTGAAGGCATTGCTCATTCGTAAAGTGTTTCATACAACCTGGTTCAGAGCAGAATGCCTCCACAGTGTCTAGCTTAACTGCAGAAGTAAAGGGTATCATCAAAGGTTGCAAAAATCATATTGCCAAGAATTATACCACCATATTTCTCATCGTTAAGGGGAAGATATGTGTCATCTATATGTCAATCTGCATTTTTCATTGCATTGTGACAACATAATATAAAACTTAAAAAGAAAAATAGAATTCAAAAACAAAAGCTACCATGGGAATCCTCATGCTTCCGCAGCCTCGAGGCAAATCTAAACACCTTTCCGCAACCAATTTCCTTGCACACATGCTGCTTCTGAGCCCCACCATTAGTTGAGGGGGAATCCTCACTGTGAAGTTCATTGACATGCCTCCTCATGTTACCTTGGAAACCAAATTCACGATTGCAGTTCTCAATTGGACACTTAAAGAGTTTCCCTTGGTGCTGAAGGAGATGGCGATTCAAGTGGTCCTTTCTTCTGTAGCTGGAATGACAATCATCTACTGAACATATGTATGGCCTCTGCAAAGAATAAGCTACATAAATTGATGAACGAATAAATATAAATATAAAAAAATACAATTGAACAGTCACTTAACCCTCAAACCAAACAGTGCGTGATTGAGGTTCACTTGATGGAGCTTCACAGGAGGTCTCCCACCTGGTACTAGTCCATTCAAGTCATAACCATCTCGCATTTTGGAGTTCTTTGTGTGGGATCCAATGCTTCACGCTATCCATCGTATATATTTCATATACGTTGATTCCTGCAAAACTTATATATTCAATAGATTCAATTGATGCAAACGTTACAAAACTTCATCTAGTACATATATTCATATTCCGAAATTGTGAATAAGCTCTGACATCATCAAAGTCTATTATATCTCACTTGTAACATCATTCAATTACTCCTTTAGAAGCTACTGCTGGTTTTACTGCCAACTAATGGGAGAATAACATACAATTCCATAAAATATTCCCTTGCAGCCAGATCAATTTTAGTACATTGAAGAGTTATACTCGGTTAATGAAAGGCAGCAATTCAAAATTAAAAGCAGCAAGAAGAATCAACTCGTCTAAGCCATATAAAAGCAAAACACTGTAAGCTTAGTTCAATAAATCTCAGGCTAGAAGACAATTTATCAGTCATTTTTTTTCTTGTTCAAAGGCCTCAGCTTGTTTTAAACATGGACGATAAACAATACCTCAAGTGAGTGACTTTGCATATGCTGCTTGAGATGTGCAGGTTTTCTGAAAGAGACACCACACTCTTGGCAAGTATTAGATTTTTCCTGCTCAACTTCTCGATCTTCATCAACACTAGACATTTCCATCTCATCCTACACCCAAAAATATATAAATAAAATAAATAAAAATTACAACAATCAATCTAAAAGCAACCCAAGTTCCAAATTTCGTTTCGAAGACAAAACCAAATAAACCCACAACAGCATACCACTCAAAATCAAAGACCCAATTCAGAAAAAATCATAAATCGACGATACAACATTAAAATTAAGAAAAAAATTAGTAAACCTTGTGGTGGGAGAGGATGTGAGAAGCAATCAGAGACTTTTTGGATCTGCGGATTCCACAATACTCGCAGTAATATCGCCTTATGTCCCTGAAAATAGGCCCCTCCATTTCTGCTTGACCTTTATCCATAGCCAATGCACCAACTCTGAAAGTCTCGCCCACCAACGAACAAGCAACGGCGTTTGGACTTTGAGACCCACTGGCTTCTGAAGGGCAATGAAGCGAGTCTAGGGTTTTCATACCTTTCTATTGCCGATTCTACCCTCTTAATTTGGATGCGAATTGACAATTATATCCTTAATTAGCTGTGTTTGACTGATTAAACAGAATATGGTTGATGACAGTCTTTACTGCTACTATTTTTCTTCTGTACTCACAAGTACTTAAAATTAAAAAAAACATTAAGTGAGAACATAGCCTAATTTCGACCTTTATACATAGCCTATTTCGCCGTTGAATTCGTTTTGAATTGATCCAATGGCTGTCAATTGATGACCTGTAGCGAAATTGGCTAAAAGCACTCTCCAAATATGCTATTCCAATATGTCAAGACTATCACATTTTTGTTAGATGCCAGTCTTCTAAAAAATCTCTAAGTTGGTATTAGCCAAAACCCTAGCCCTCTTTCTCCCAAAAAGCACTCTTAGAGCCTTTTTCACTTTGAGGGTGGAGGAAGCCTTTGTTTTTCCCCCCTCTCCCCTCTTCTCTTCCTCCTTTCACATCTTCCCCCATTTTCAGAGACAAAGAGTTTTCCCTATTTGTTTTAGTTTTGTTATGATTTTCATTCAACCATTACAGGCAGCTGCGGCTCAGCGTCAGATCTTCACTTGCATTTCGGCGTCGGATCTCCACCACCATCTTTTTCGCAATTTCTTTATATTTGGAATAAGTTGCAGAGACTCTTTGGGTTCTCTGTGCAGTTTTCACCTCTCCTTTTATGAGAGTTTTTCATCTCTCCTTGATGAGAGTTTTATTTGTATTGTTATGGCTTGGTTTTTTCAAGCTTTATCTCTTTTTTATTATTCTAAGTTTGCAATTTTAGTTGGGATGTCTATGCCAGAGTTTCTTCGATCATCGTTAGTGGAGACACACCTGATTTTCTTAATTTTGATATTAGACCGCTTCGTTGACCCTTTGTGGCTAGTGGATTTTTTGGCTGAATTATGAATGCAATCATAAAATTTCTCCACACAAAAAAAAAAAAAAAAAAAAAGATGCCCGTCTTCTAAATACCCAACTCATTTTCAACAATGCCCTATTAATGTCTCAATTAATTTTATTTTTTTGAAATAGATTTGTGTCGTTCTCTCTCAATCGCGACACCCTTTCTCCAACAATGTTGAAGCTGAGAAGTTAAGTGAGAGGAGGCACATTTAGGGTAGAATCGAACCAGGTCCAAAGCTGATTGAGAGTGATGCACAAGGGGTGTTACAGTTTGTTCAAGATGCGCATGAAGATAGATCCCATTTAAGTTTTTTGTTCTCAGATTGTAAGTTTTTCCTTTCCCAGTTAGAGAATACTTCTATTCAATTTGCTTATAGAGAAGCTAATTGAGCAGCGCATCACTTAGCTTTAGGGTTTAGCTCGTTTGGCAATTACCTTACCAGAAACATTATCGTGGCTTCAGGATCCTCCTGATGCTGTGTGTGATGTTTTGGTGGAGGATATTTTGTAACCTTTTCCGTATCTTTATTGAAATCGTTTTTTCTCCAAAAATAAAAAATAAAAAAAATTCAAACTCTTTTTTTTATTTTTAAAAATGTGGTAAGACTAGTATTATTATTTAGTTATAGTAATATTATAAAAATATTATGAAATTCCTCTTAAATTTTTAAATTCCCCCATTTTCCTTAGTTTTCTATCTTATTGTCATGTCTAAATTTCTTTTGAGTTGCATATATTTTGATATTATGAATAAATGTTAGATTATTTATACAAAAAGTAACAATAGAGAAAGTGAAAAGAGTTTTGAATTTTTAAATGTGCTCCCTCTCACTTCAATTCTTGGCTCTGCCAGTATCCGTGGTGGTTTTGTGCAAGTTTGAGTGTCACCGATAGTAAGGATGAGGCATGCCTAGCCTAGGAAGTGAAATACCAACCTTGTGTGTGGCCCAAGTTGGGGGACACACAATCGACCCCAACCATGGGCGCCATGAGGGGTACGACGTTCGACGCAAAAAATAGGGTGAAAGTTGAGTAACCTTCATCTCCATCAACGCCGTGAGAGGTACAACAGTTGACAAAAAAACAAGGGCTAAACTATTGCCTCCGATAACGTTGATGATGCTGCCTCTGTTGGTGCTGGCGACGCTAAGAATCCTTATATCAGTTTCCTTACATTTTAAAATCCTAATGTTAGAGGTAGTTGTTTCATTTGCATTACCAAGTCAGTTAACGCCTATTCATAATATCGTATTTGTCTGTATATTGTTGTAAGGATCTATATTATCGTCGATTGGAAAATGTGGGCCTTGGAGAGGTAAAGTCGAGTCCTTTTTCAAGTAAACACATGTACTACAATAAGGACTACAATTACATTGTTTTTTTTTTTTTTTTACAATAGGGTACCATAACTTGGTATACTTGATCCATAATCTTATAAAGTACATTGTTTATACCACATATGACTGATAAATATCAACAAAGAATCGAACACTAAGATGATGTCGTGCATGCTAAAAGCCTCTTTGGGTGTAGAATTGCTTAGTTTGCCCTTTGCCAAACCATGTAACCACACCGAACCCTTCTTTGAAAATGGAGAATGTGTCCACCTTCGACATGAAGAAGGAACAAAGTTGTCCTTCGCCATGTCACTTGCCATGCTACCCTCATACAAAGTAATGTCATTAGTCCAACATAGAAGAAATCACAATAGATGCATCCCATCTCTTGTCTATAAAAAGGTCACGTAGCCCAATGCACATGTATAATTACTCTGTCAAATTCACTTACCGTTTGTTTTAGTTTTATTATTTTATAAATTTTATTTATGTTGTGCTTGGTTTATTGAACCCATTTCATGTTGTGTTTCTTTCTTTTGTCTTCCTCTATGCTAATGAGTTAAAATCAAATTATTTTATGTTGAGTAATAATACGAGTAAATCTTGAATGAGCCTCTCGAAAGATTGATGCAAATAAACGAATTTTTGTTTTATGTTTTCAAGTTATATAGTCTCGTTTAATTCTAGTTATTGAATAAATGAAACTTTGATGAATAACTAATAGATTTCATTTCTTTCAATTATTGTGTCAAAGAAAATAATTGAGATATATAGATAAGTGAAATTAAGAGAAAAATCAAACATAACACTTTGAATAAGTGAAATACTTCAAATCACTACACTCATGGTTACTTGCTAAATTTTGCAGTTTGATTGAGGGAAGATAAGCTTTTCACTTGATAAAACAACAATATTTTTTTCTTATCCGTCTGGGGCCACCGGAAACCACACCCACACACCCACGCACCCACACCACTCTCTCATCAAAGCTGGCATCTCCAGTTCCCGTGAATCATGACAGCCGCCCTCCCCACGCGTTCTCCTTTATTATCTTGTCTTCCCCCAAAACCACCCAAAACCTCTCTCTCTCTCTCTCTCATGTAATCACATAATGTCTCCTCCTCATCTCCTCTCTCCCACAATCAGATCTCGACTCTCCTCTCTCTCTAGAAATTTCTAGAACCCTAGTTCTCTCCTCCAATGCACGGCTACAGCCGGCTCGGCAATCCCCGAGCCGCCGGCTCTCCGCCGTCCTCCCCACGCTGCCGCCACGGCCGGAACAAGAACGCCGGCGGCAGAGGCCCCAAGCAGAGCATTGTGGAGAAAGTTGTGGTTTTGCTCATTTCGGTCGTTTTTAAGCGCCGAGGCGTGCTTTTGTTCGCGCCATTGTTGTACATTTCGGGGATGTTGTTGTATATGGGCTCGGTGAGCTTCGATGTAGTTAGTTTGAAAAACGCTGTTGTTGTTGTTAGAAAGCGGTCGCCGCCGGGCTCCTTGTATAGGAGCCCTCAGGTTTTTCAGAAGCTTTGGCCTTATATGCAGGCTGAGAGCAATCACACTCACAATTTTGTAAGTGCTTTTTCTGTTTTATCCAAAACGTTGTTTGTATTGGATTGGCTGTGGGATTGAAAATACAGCTTTTTGTTGTGTGTTTGTAAGTTCTTAGAGTTTGAGCATTATACCAATCAATGCGCATGCTTATTTGTTCAGTTTGATATGCATTGTTGTCTACTTTCTGTTACGTATTAGGATTTCTTGATTTGGGTTTGTATAAAGGACACTTAATTTAATCAGCATAGCCAAAAATTTAATTTAATCAGCATAGCCAAAAATAACACTGCAGTCATCAAATCAAAATACCTTTGATACAAAAATTTACTGTCTTTATACGAAATCACTGCAATCTTTAGCCCTCTAGAGTAACCTCTTCTGAAGGGTTAGTATCTTTTCTTATGCACTTCTGAAAAAATTTCTTAATGATGTTTACAGCCAATGTAAACTATGTGAATTGACTACATACTGATATGAAAATCGTGCAGTTGATGACAGTGTGGAATTCAAAAGTGCATCAAGTTTGGAAGCCTTGTATTAGCAAAGATACACCAAAAGAAGGTTTGAGTTTTCCATATGAGGATCACTGTTAACTGACAATGACCTATTTTATTTGACGGATATTTTACTGGTTACCCGATTTTGCTTAGTCAAACTCATCATGTAGTGGGTCTTGCAGCCTCTCTTGGCAATACGCGCCCTACACTACACTCTCAACCATTTTTAGATGAGGCTTTATAATTTATATGGGTCTCAAATGCCAGATAAAGAGAATATCACCACATGCATGCTGTACACTGGTGGAGAGATAGGGTTGGAGGGTGCATAAGAAAATACTAAACCTGGTTTATTCCAAAAGGAAAAACACTCTGTCTCTGTCCAGTGCGCACACACACACACACACACACACACACTTACATGCACAAATGTTTACCAAGATATCATGCTTCATCTTCACATTTTGTGTGGAAAAATACTTATTGAAAGATGTTTTGTAGAAAGATATATGACATGTTTTCGTTAAGTGATATGTTATTCCTTATTATGTTTAGATTGCTTCTATTCGCTCGTCTATCTTTAACTTAATGTGGCAGGAATTTTAATTTGAATTTGTGTTATTTGATAATTGGCAAATAGAATGAATAATTATGTGGTTGTTAAAACTAAATGAATAACTAACTTCTGTTTTTTAATACTTGGAGGGAACGTAGGAACAGCATTACCACAGTCAAATGGTTTATTTATAATTGAAGCGAATGGTGGGTTAAACCAGCAGCGCTTATCGGTAGGTGTGATTGTATCCAACTGAAATTCATTTTCTTAATCAGCCCTTTGTTTGATTTATTGTTATTTTGATGTTTGTGGTTTGGATCTTTGCATAAAGAAATTAATCAGTGACAGAGTTTGTAGTGTTCATTTTAAAGTTTTCTTTTATTCTTGTTTTTTGGTTATAAAGTGAAAATATACTCCTTAATGTGGATGAAGTGTGTTGTTTTGGAAACACCAAGGAACTGTCTTTTTGTACTTTTGGTTATGAATCTTTTGTCTTTTTGAGGAGGCTTGATTTATGCATATATATATATATATATATGCACACTTAATCAATAACGAAAAGGAGCGTTGCACATTGTTCTTGCACATTGTTGTCACGTAGGAGAGACAAACTATATGCATATATAATGCTCTTTTTCTATTGGTGTGATATGTCGCTGGACTGTCAATCATAGCAATTTCATTGACAGTTTGGCAACCTTTCATGCTAAATTTCTTTGTATAGTTTTAGTCAGAAACGTACATGAATATATATATATATATATATGGGATTGTGTTCTCATTTTATTCCACCTAAAACACACTTGGACAAAAAGTTTGTGCGTGAATTTCATGAATAGGCTAGATTTGGACACTTGCGTCTAAAATAGTTGTCTCAACCATGTCTTGTGCCTCTTGGTTTTACCTGTTTTTTTTTTTCCTCTGACATTTATCTTCACAACTTCAATATAGATATGTGATGCAGTTGCTGTGGCTGGACTTTTGAATGCAACTCTTTTGATCCCAATTTTTCATCTAAATAGTGTTTGGAGAGACTCAAGGTGATTATTTGATTTATTGTACCATTATGATTATGATCTTAATCACCATCAGCTGCATTACCATCTATGTGGTGACTTTTGTATTCTATTATCTTTCTAAATAGTTTGCCATAGTTAGTTCAGCACAATATAACTATGCTAACTTAATTGCTAGATTGCTCTTGCATCGTCCTTGGTTATTGTACTGCACTTATTTCCCACTTCCTTGCTCTTGTCCCGAAATATAAAATAGAATAAAAAATACTCTGCACCCCTTCTCTTCCTTCTCTCTCTCTCTCTCTCTCTCTCGCCCGTTGATAAATTTTTAAAATTACCTAAAAAGGACAAAAATAATTAAGAAATAAAAAAAATTTGGCTGGGCAGCATGTCAGTGCCCAGACATGAGGCATGCTGCATGGCAGTGTCCAGCCAATTGGGGTGCTGCCATAATAACAAAGGTTGGCTGGGGCGCTGCTATGATAGTTCCCTACCTATGGGGGTACCATCACCCATGATTAACTTAAGAAAAGGGGGTTAGGATTAGGGCTTGGGGTCATTTTGGAATGTGGGGTAAGGCTTGCAGAGAAACACCTCTGCTCTGGAAAAAGGTCAAAGGGCGTACACCTAATTTAACAGGTGCTCGCTCAAAGGTGCAATAAGACTTTACCTATGAGGCACTCGGCTCTTGGGTTTTCTTTTTTCATTTTTAAGAAAAACCTTAACTCTAAATGATGCATTCTGGCTGGGTTTCTTTTATCCTTTTCCAAATCAGATACTAAAGAAAATGTCAAAATAAAAACCTATACCAATTACCCAGTCTCCCTAAAATAACAAAATGCTCTGAGAAAAACCAACTGAGATTGATTCCCCTCTTCATTAGCTTAATACCCAAAACCAAGTCACCTCCATCCTCATTAGATCCAAGTCCACAAATCAATTTTCCTAGCCTTCTCAATTTCCCAAAATCCAGACCTTTCCCTACCATCTTCCGTAGTTGGCAGTGTGATCAACATCATCCATCAACTCTTTTCTCTGCAAATCTGCTTTGGTACCATCACATATAATCCATCTCTCCATTATGCTTTTATTATGAAGGGTTTAAATGAAGTTGAGTTGCACTTAAAGCTCCTTTGCAAAATAATTGTTGATTCTGGAAAGGGGAAGACATTTTCCCTAAATGAAGCAGGGTTGTAGTTGTAATTATGCAAGGCTTCATCAAAAAGTGCTAGCCCAAGAAGATAGTTCATGCAAAGGTTTGCATATATATTGGATGCAATATACAATATGATCTCACAGCATTTTGATTGGTGCATGGTTGTCTAATGGGTCCTAAGCTTCAAAATTTGACCACTTTGAAGGGGAAAATGCTGGCCACTACTGAGAGTATATGTAAAGCGTGACAGTATGATATTGAAACGTTCATGTTTTGATAATGCAAGGTATTGACCACTCTATTTTCAACTTGTTGCAGCCACTTTGGAAACATATTTGATGAAGATTTCTTCATTCATGCTCTCAGAAATCATGTGAATGTGGTCAGGGAGCTCCCAGGTGATATACTTGAGCGGTTTGACAATAATATAAGCAACATTGTGAATTTGAGAGTGAAAGGTTGGTCAAGTCCAGCTTACTATCTTCAAAAGGTCCTCCCAAAGTTGGAGAAAATGGGGTATGCTTCTTACCTATAGTTTTATTTATAATTACAATTTGTTATATATATATATAATTTGAGAGACACCCTTTAGGGTCCCCTACAATTTTTTTTTTCAACGATCCAAACAATCTATTTTTTAAGTCTACATTCATAGATCATCCTTACAAAAAATTAGACAAATTGGAAACCGTTTCGACATCCAATTGTGTCCAAAATCAGTGAACACCGTGCTTTAAGAAAGTACCAAAATTTCAATAATTCAATTGAGTGGTCAAATGATATCGGATTCAAGTGATTTTTTGTAGAGATGATCTTTGAATGAATATCTACAAAATAGATGGTTTGAATAAGTGAAATACAATACGGAGTGGGCCCTACAAGGGTGTCCCTCAAATAAGCTTATTTGAAGGATCCCTCAACTGAAGCTCACTGTATATATATATATATATGTACATGGGCATGTATTACATTGTATGTGACAGCTATATATAGTTTCCCTCAATCCATATTGCAGGGCTGTGCGCATTGCACCTTTTTCCAACAGATTGGCTCATGCAGTTCCTTCAAATGTGCAAAGGCTTAGATGCTTAGCCAATTTCGAAGCACTGAGGTTCTCAAATTCTATAAGAATTCTTGCAGATAAAATGGTTGATCGAATGATTAAAAGTAGCTCCCACAGCGGGGGGAAATATGTTTCAGTACACCTTCGATTTGAAGAGGTGTATATTTGTTCATCTTTTAAATGAACAGTTTCTGAGTTCTTCAGTAGCTGTTTTTCCTTAAGTTCTAAATGCTATTCTCTTTATCAAAGGACATGGTTGCGTTTTCTTGCTGTGAATATGATGGTGGGGAGGAAGAGAAACGTGAAATGGATATTGCTCGAGAAAGAGGTTGGAGAGGAAAATTCAGGAGAAGGGGTAGAGTAATAAGGCCAGGTGCAAATCGTGTGGATGGGAAATGCCCTTTAACCCCGTTAGAGGTATAAAGCTGTCTTTCCTTCTTTTGATTTGAATTTCTTAATTTCTTTTCTGTTGCATGGGTAAACTGTTCTTAAAACACTTGAAATTAAATTCCTTAAACAGAACAAGCCTGCCTATAACGGAATGTTCAGATATCTTTAACAGATAATTTCTACTTCTACTACAATCAACTACTTTGGAGTATAACAACAACAGTAGTAATAATTAACTGAAGTAGATACGTCATGGAGCTTCCAGTAATTATAAAATGTATTGCAGGTTTATTTTTTCAGTTTACTTTTGTAATTTTTTATTATTTAGGGAGTAGGGAGCTATAATAGGGTTTTATAGCTAAAAATATGGGGCATACCCAATATGAATGAAATCTGATTACTGTGAAAGATTCTGTTTTCCTTCTGTCATCTCTTTTGCATACTATGATTAGTGTGCAATTCTTTTTGAACTCTGACCAATTAAGTATCTTATGCTGTAGGTAGGAATGATGCTCAGGGGAATGGGATTTGATAATACCACCTCAGTATACATAGCAGCAGGAAAAATTTATAAAGCAGAGAAGTACATGGCTCCTCTTAAACAGATGTTTCCACGCTTGGAAATGAAAGACACACTGGCTACTGCAGAAGAACTTGCTCCTTTTCAGGTACCATATGAGGCATGTTATTTGCATTCACAGAGAACAAAAGCAAGCATTAGCTTGAAAGTAGTGATATATTAATTATACCATCTCTACAGTAGGTCCATTGGGTTAGCGTCAAGTTAATCTTTTCAATGCCAACATTTCTGATGTAGGGCCATTTATCTAGATTGGCTGCTCTTGATTACACGGTTTGCCTTCACAGTGAAGTATTTGTCACCACTCAGGGTGGAAATTTTCCACACTTCTTGATGGGTCACAGGCGGTATCTCTATGGTGGACATTCGAAGACAATCAACCCTGATAAAAGAAAATTAGCGCTGTTGTTTGATAATCCCAGTATCAGGTAAAATGTGGTTGAACTGTCCAGTTACATTTGTATTGATCTGTTGAATAAGTAACAGTTCTTTATTTATGTAAGCTACAACATGGGGGTAGTGGTAACTAATAACAGTTTTTTGTCTTTCTACATTTTAAATTTGTGCATATTACAGATATTAAAATTCGATTGAGAATACAAAAATCATAGTTCTACCGTTCAACTTTTTGTTTTGTGGTAGGCTAGGAATGTGCATTGTCATCTGTTTGATGTTTGTTAACTTTGAGAACCTCAGGATTCACTGTAATGGGTTTGTTATGGTTCTCGATTCCAAATTATATAAGAGAAATTAGTTGTATAAAGATTACATTAGCGGATAATAAAAGTGGGCAAATAATGGAAGTTTAAGCACATAAACAAACAAACATGTATGCAATTTGTTTTACCTCCAATGACTTCTTGTTGATCTGTTCATTCACAGCCTCATTTTTCAGTATAAAGCAGCTTATACAAGCAACTTTACATGTTTGTTCATCGACATTTCTTATTTCGCAGATGGGAAGATTTCAAACGACAGGTGCAAGACATGCTTCGCCATAGTGACCAAAAGGGTGTTGAACTGAAAAAACCCAGTGCGTCACTATATACATTTCCCATGCCAGATTGTATGTGTAAAGAAGCAGAAGCTAGAAACGAAAACAGTAACATGACAAACAAGACTGATTTCAATACATAAAATTATTCACTAGGGTTACAATTTTTTTGTTCACCTGTAATTTAGTGTATCATTCAATTGTCATTTTAGAAAATTAGTGTATAAATTTTCTTTCATTTGAGTAGAGGGAAGTGTATCCTAAGGTATTGATTTTTTTGGTTGGTTTACTCAGTGACTTGGCAGTTTGTTACTCAAAATTCATTGTACATGTACAATAACGGATCAAGGGAAAATTCTTTTGCAGTAATCAAATTCTCTCCTTTCCTTTGGTGATCGGATTGTCGGTATGCTTTGATATTCCACTGAGGTACTGTATGCTGCCCTTATTTTTGTGCCCCACTCGGCAAGGACCAATTGTTTCCTTCTTATATTTCTCTAATTTAGTTGACATTTTTTTATTGCTGAAAATGGAATAGGATATTTTACTAATGTTTTTATTTATTTATGTAGAATGTGTTCTTGTCCAAAACGACATTGGTATTGGGTCTAGGGTTGAGCATCTTGGTTTTAGATTCTGGGTTTTGCATTTTAGGTTTATATCAGAAAGGTAATCCAGTGGAAAAAGACATTAGCAAGCCTTTGAAAGTTGAAACATCAACTGGTCTCAGTAATACTTCTCAATAAAGGTTCCATATATGTCCCCACTCTAGTTAGCACCAACCAGCTGATTGTGGTTAGCTTCACAAATGGTGAAAATATCTTTGTGTAATCATTTCCCTCCTTTTGTTGAAATCCATTTGCACAATGAGCTTCTTCCTTGATCCAATATATAAACCCATTTGTTTCTGTAGGTGTTCTTTTGGTCTTTGGTAGTTTAGTGGGAGTTTATCTCATCTCCCACTTGATTGATTCCTTACCTTGCACTGTCTCTTCATAACATTCCGGCTCAAAATTGTAACCGAATTATTACGGCCCGGTTTAAAATCAAATCAAACAAGTTACTACAGTTTTTTTTTGGTCAATCAATTTAGTCGGTTCAACCAGATTGAGTTTGAGACCTACCCCTAATCACATGTCACCTGAGCTAAAGACTTTTAGACAAGTGCATTAGCTTTTTTTCTTTCTTTTAAAATATATTTATAAAAAAAAAAAGTTGGACAGAAATATTTTTGTTAGTTTACATAGAATCACCTTGGCATGTGAGCTCCACCTGGTTTTATTTCTTTTTTATCTTCATAAAGTTGTTTTTTTTTCCTTCTTAAAGTTTTCCATTGAACTTGGCTACAACTAGACAAAAACACACGTACTTTTTTACCTTATCATATCCCTTCCCCGCTCTTCCAATATTCACTTGAGCCCCTTTTTCAATCCTCCTTTGACAAGAAAATACCTTTTTAGAGCACCTTTGATAATGCTTTTGAGAATACTATGAGGATGGATTGGATAAGCAACCGCCTAAAAAATGACTCGGAAAATCCCTCTTTAATTCGTAAAAGTTTAATTTTTATTAATTTTTTTTATGGTATATATTTATGTAGATAAGATCATGTGGTCTGTCTTAAGCTAAAAGACAAATATGCCCTCGAGTAAGGCACCACCATAAGCCAACTAAGGAAACCTCAGCCAGCAGGAAATTGGTAGGCAGGCAATTGTCCTAATGTTGTGTTGTGTGTCCCTTTAAGCCACATGGAAATGACGAATGAGATAGTTTCCTTACTTGGAGTTTGGACATTGATTTAGAATTCCCATAGTTTCCTTTTTTTTTCTTCTATTATCAAGGTAGAAAGTTAAAAACAATCGTTCAAACACGCATCTAATGGGAATAGATCTTATGATACAATTACGATTTAATTTACGATTACAGCCACTCACGCACGCTAAAGCGAATGTTAATAACGGAACTCTTACACCAAACAAAAAAAGAAAGTTTGATTTTTGAATCCTGACATCAGAGAGAGAGAGAGAGAGAGAGAGAGAGAGAGAGAAAAAAAGAGAGCCCACAAAGGGGCCGAATGTGACGTAAAAGTAGAGCTACCTACCAAAATCCAGCCCTATCTGTAACCACTAACCACTCGTCATTTTCACCAACTCGGTCAAATCCTTCCCTCCCCACCTCAACTCTCCTCATAAATCTCTCTCTCCCTCTCTCTCTCTCATCATCCCCACCCTTTGTACATATAAATCTCTTTCTTCCCAAAATTTCAACAAAACCAAAACTCTCTCTCCCTCTCTCTTTCTCTGTTCTGAATTGTACTGGTCTTTCTCTTCTTATCCTTTTCAGCTCTTTCAAAACGGGTACAGACAAAACACCACAAAAACAAACCAGTCCTACTTATCCATATAACAACTCACTGTTTGCTACATATACCACAATCTCTCTCTTCCAATATAGCTACTTATTGCAGTTCTGTTGTCTTCTGTTCAATCTGATTTCTTAATTAATCATTACAAAAATTAAGCAGCAACAACAAGAACAAGAACAAAAAATTTGATGGGGAGGTCACCTTGCTGTGAGAAAGCTCACACCAACAAAGGCGCTTGGACCAAAGAAGAAGACCAGCGCCTCATCGATTACATCCGCGTCCATGGCGAAGGCTGCTGGCGCTCCCTCCCCAAAGCCGCTGGTATATATATATTTTCAAATCTTTAAATTCAATTATCTATATATATATATATAATACTGTTTCATATGTACTTAACTATAACCCATGATTTAGTTTTGCTTAAATTAATTGAATTTGTACTTATTTTTGTGTCCAATTAATGCCTGTAGGGTTGCTTAGGTGCGGCAAGAGCTGTAGGCTGAGATGGATAAACTACCTTCGCCCTGACCTCAAGCGTGGAAATTTCACAGAAGAAGAAGATGAGCTCATCATCAAGCTCCATAGCTTACTTGGAAACAAGTATGTAATCTTATTCATGGCCCACTTTTCTTTGTTGGTTGCTTTGTTGCTGGGAAAATTATTGTTCGGAAATCACTTTGTCAATCTTAACTACTTTTCTTCTAAACAACAACAAAATTTCGTATGAGATTTGAACTCAAAACCTCCTTGAGACGAAATAATCATTGAATCATTGAAATTCAATGATCATTCTTATTGGTTTCGTCAGAATTTTCTTACTAGACGAAATGATCGTTGGAAAATTCAATTGTCATTCTTATTAATTGTAATTTGGTTTGTTGTTTTTAGGTGGTCATTGATTGCGGGGCGATTGCCGGGAAGAACCGACAACGAAATAAAAAACTACTGGAACACACACATCAAGCGGAAGCTCATCAGCCGTGGCCTCGACCCTCAAACCCACCGTCCGCTCAACGACACCACAACCGCAGCGGCGGCAGCGGCCGCCACGACACCTGCTTCTCGCTTAGATTTCAGAAACATTTCTCCGCCATCCGCCGTCGTCGATAAAACCACCAACAAAAATTCCATATTGCATCACAAAACCATCAACAAAACCTCCTCGAACAACAACAACCACAACAGCAATATTGTATTGTTCAAGCCCAAGATGGAAGAGGACAACATAGAAGAGGCCAGCAGTGGGACCACCACAGAGGAAGACCAACAACAACAACAACAGCAACAGCAGAAATTGCAAGATCATTATATGTACAAGTGTAGTGACCTCAACTTGGATCTTTCAATTGGGCTGGAGCCCTTCCAGTCCGAGCCAACTCGGGCTTCGTCAGGGAACTCGGCCGAGTCAAGACTGCAGCAGAATAATTACCAGGTTTTTGGGACAGTGCATAAGGCGGGGGTGACTCAGGCGGTGTGTTTGTGTTGTCAGGTTGGATTCCAGAGCAGCGAGGCTTGTAGGAATTGTCAGTGCACAAATGGGTTCTACAGATTTCACAGACCTTTGAATTCATAGCATGTTTTTTCTCTTTTTGGGGTTAAATTCTTTTTTTCTTTTGATAAATCTTATAGATTTGGTATAGTTGTTGTTACCTTCACTTGAATCCCTTACTTTCTGGATGTAACTCTTGTTGTACGAGTAATGATAGTGTTATCATGGAACAAGTATATTATAATGAAATACTACCGTCTATTCATATTATAACATGCGAACTGATTATTCATATTATAACGTATGAACCGGTTGAATTAAGCGATCGTATTTTAGTACTATTTAATAATTATTTGCTTCTAATTTCACTTTTTCCGTTTTGAATTTTGTCTCTGTACAATTTATCATTGAAATTAGAGATTTGATGAGTTCACTCAATATTTCATTTGAAATTTGAGATGTAGGGTCGCCAAAGCTGATGAGGTTTGGCTATATTTAAAACTTGTCGCATGTGCAAAGACTATCCATCCTACATGTGCATTTGATGCACACAACGTATGGATAATTTCTGCCAAACTCTCTCTCTCTCTCTCTCTCTCTCTCTCTCTCTCTAGTGAGCTGTAATTTGTGTTTGGCAACCGGCATTATTCGGGTGCTTGACTTCCATAACATCAATCAGAAACAGTTGGAGGAAGTGTCAATTTCTGTGGGACATAATAAGGGCAGTTTTGTTAAAAAAAATCCACTTGTTACATATACTTATCAAGAAATTCTGTATTTGACCGGAACAATGCTACATGAAATTATCAACACCAGGTAATGATTGACGAATTTATATGTTAAGGTACAATTTTAATAATATATATTCGACTAATAACATTACGTGACACTATATTATAGTCCCCGATTGAATTTTTTATAGCACCATACCTTCTTCATTAGTTCAATTTAAGACCAATGATTCCAACCCGCCGACTCCTACCTTTGCATGCAATTAGGAATCTAAGCTTGTCAATCAATCAGTCCAATCCCACTTGCTAGAATAAATGACCAGACTAACTTTCTTCTCTGGTATATATGGATCAACCTGACTTTATGTAACCAATTTTGGGTAGATTTAGGTAAAGATAAGCAATGGTGATACCATATTCTTTTTCTCGTATCTTATTTTCTTTGACTTAAATTATTTGGTGTACCATATTCTCAAAAACCTACCATCCACCTGAGTATGAGTGATGATTTATTTATTTATTTATTTTATCAAGTGATGATTTATTTATTGGGATCATTACACCCACCTAACTAGCTTGCATAAAACTATGTATTTAGGATGACATAATTGCACAGTCACGTTGCAACATACACATGGCTAAAACCTAAATTTACTTAATATTAATTTCATTATTATTATTAGGTTGATTGATTGACTTTCTTCTATTAATTTAGTCATTGAATTTTTATTCAAACGATTAGAATATGAGAAGTGTTCTGTTAAAAGCCTATCTGGATAAGTATCTAAACGTGATTTTTTTTAGTTTTTTTTTCTTCTTCTCGTTTTTGTAGCCCTATTCCTATGATGTGCATGTAAGTATAAATATTTTTGCCGTCGAGAAAGAACAATTCTTGGTCGCTTACAAATAATTATTCATTTTTATTTTTACAACGGAACAATACACTTATATCAATTTATATCATTACAATGGGTTTTAATTTACTAAATATCGAACTCATTACAAATATATACAGTTTTTGTCGTTCACATGAATCAAATTTGAAACATCCTCCAATCAAGTAGCTAGAGACAAATATACAACAAATTGGTGATATTTGCTTTCAGAGTACATACACTCCTGTAAAGACACAAAGGTTTGCCTTCATCAATTCAGATTGAATTTTTATCTTTGAAAAAAAAAAAAAATTTAAGAAACAAAGCTGAATTTCTTCGACATAAAATTCTAAATAGCAGCTTGATCTTTGAACGAGTGATGCAACTGGTATGTGAAAACTTTATGCTCATTTGTGAGTGATTTTGGATAGGACAATAATCACTTTCATGAAGAATCACTTCTCCATATAATCACTTTAAGTGATTTTCTAGAGAAGCATATGGGAAGTGCATCTTCTCAAAAGTGACTTTGGCCTATTTAAAATCACTTTTTAAGTTTATTGCCAACACAAATTAAGCACTTACTTCTTTAAACATTGACCGTTGACTAAGACCACTAGTGCTATAACATCAAATTGTTGGTGTGTGTGGACAAGCCATGATAATGGAGGTCTGATTAGGAATAAATTATCATACAACAGTGCTGGATTTAATTTAATTTAATTTTAAAAAAATCAATAGAATAAACAGTTGTGATTTTTTGGCTGTCTTGGATTCAAATGCATCCTCCTCCAATCTACTTTCACAATTATGACTTGTCCCGCAAACTAAACACGTTGTTCCTAGCTAGTAGCTGCCATGACTTTTTTTATTTAAATGCTATAATAACATTAAATTCTACCTAAAGTTTTTAAGAGTGTCGTTTTCAATTTCCTTCATTTCGGTCTAAATCTGACTGGAAAAAAAAAAAGAATGGGACAGTCCAAGATTATAAAAACATCTAGTTCTAGAACCTTGGGACAGTCCAAGATTAAACGTGCCATGGGAATGGGAATGGTTAGACCTACCAACCACTAATGAAGGAAATAAAAATTATTAGTATGATTTAATAAAACCACGTGTATATATGGAATCTTGTCTCAGGAATGGCGGATCTCTCTCCACCTAGAAACACCAACTCATTAAATAATTATATACAGTTTGATTGTGTGAGATTGAAGCTGGTAGGATTGAGTTTATATTGATTTGGGTATTTGGGTGGGGGCATAATCTGTGGGGAAAATCTATCTTAACGATGGAAACATGTCCCCACCCACCCTAATGTTAGACATAAGATTTATTTTATGTAGATTTATCTAAAAGAGATGAACTAAGGTGTTTCGTGGAAAACTAAAATGACAATCATTTAATTGAGTAATTATATAATTTATGGTTAAATGATTTTTGCTGCGATGATTGAGAGAATACATAAAACATAGATGCTTCAAATTTTTGAAATAGGAGCAGAGTGAGCCCCATAAAAATATTATTTAAATAAATTTATTTCAGGATCTCTCAATCGTAATATATAGTGTTTTTTTTAACCAAACGCAAGTATTTGAAGATGCATGATCTCGTTTAGCCAAAGTATCAACCACTTGATTTGTTTCCCTATAAGCATGATTTAACGAAACTTGACGAAAATCCAGAAGTATAGCTGCCAAAGATCTTGAATGATTGTTCTGATAGTCGAAGCTCGAAGGAGATGAGTGATCAAGAATATGGATTTTAATACTTTATAATCACAGTCAATTTCCAGCTGAGATAAGACGAGAAGCCCAAATTAAAGTATTGCAAAATATAACAATGACCAATAGAAATGGAAGCAGTAATTAAAATGATCTCTAATAGAAAAATCAGCTCATGAAAGGAGGACTACTCCAATCATAAGATTTTGCTTTTTTATTTTCTAGTTTTATGAGGACTTTTTTTTATCGAAATGGACAATAACATACTAAACTCACACACACTACGTGGATGCTAAGACTCGAACTTATAATCTTTCCTTGGGGAACATTTCCTCCAAACCACTACACTATTACGTTATTTGTATTTTTATATTTTTCACTTTTTAAAAGCAATATTAGCATGCCAATTTTTAGAAGGATTTACATGAGCCATACAGCATTTACCCAAAAGTTTCAATAAGAGAGTGGGTCCTGGTGGTGGTGGTGATGAGGATATTTTAGTTATCAGAAAGCATAATAGAGTGATAATGAATTTAAATATCTCATGTGAAGATAGAGAAGGCAAAAAGGAGAAGCAAGATGTACATGTGACATCCAATACAAAAAAAAAAAGAAAAAAAGAAAAAGGATGTACATGTGACATGTTTGGAAGGTAGGTAACCGATCTCTAATTAAAAATTAATAAGATGGAGAAAAAATAAATAAAAACAGTTGGTTAGTTAAGGGTTTGGTGGTGGTGGTGGTGGTGGTGGGGTGAGTCAGAAGTGAAGAGAGAAGAAGAAGGTTATGCATGTGGCCATCCAGTGAGGTATGAGATTCCTGGATTAATGGGAATATTGAGAATTTAGATTTAAGCCAGCCAAATTTGATGCCTTTTTAAAAGGTAAGGGGGTTATTGGCTATTTGTTTATCTGGCATATAAGTAAATCATCCATCATCATCCACCATTGCTTTTTTTTTTTTTTTTTTTCTAAAGCTTTTAGTATTGACATATAAGTAAATTGGAGAGAGGATGGGGTGCATGTACATAATTTTGTTCTTCTTATTAAAGTATATTTTTCATAGGCTAATGAGTAAAGAATAAGAATACATTTCATTTGGTTCGAATGGTAAAGGCCTATTGTAAAGGAGAAGCAAGAAATAAGCCCCCCTAACTATACTTGTATCATAAAAATAAGAGTATAACGTAAGGGAGTTTGTAGCTCAAGTAGTTTAAAACAGTTGTTCTTGTATTCGATGTCCTGTTAGAATCGACCTCTCCCAATATCGACTGGATAGAACAAAGTATAAAATTAACAGGAGGAATACAAAGAAAGTGAAGATTATCAAAGGAAGAAAGAAAGGGAACAAATGAAAGAAACTAATAAATTTGTTGATCTAAAATGATGCGTTGTGTTCTATCTATAAACTTTCAATTTGAGAAGTCAAAACGAAATCACATCTAAATTTAAATAAAAAAAACATGAAATTAAAGTGATATCCAGCCTTTTCATTCCTCGTGCCCATATGTTTGACTTTTGAGTTTGCAAAAAAGCTAGCTAGAGTTGTATACGAAACCAAACGAGAGGCAGCCGCATAACCCTATTTTCTATTTCTCTTTAGAGGTTCGTACGTAACTTCGACCATCAGGTAATTTTCTTTTTCGCACACACCAAAAGCTAATCGACGTAATATTTTGCCAGCTTTAAAAGGTAAAGACCGAATTATTAGATGCCCTAAAACCATGATTGTGGGTAAAGTACAATGAACCCATAAAACAAATAGGAGAGCGTACCTACCCATTCATGTGGGCTTCGATGTGGGAGAAGCAACAATATGATAAGAACCACAAAAGGATAGACTCTACCAGCTTCGAATTAAATTGAAGAACATGCACATGAGTCATGACTATGAGAGAGAGAGAGAGAGAGAGAGAGAGAGAGAGAGAGAGAGAGAGAGAGAGAGAGAGAGAGTGTGTGTGTGTGTGTTTGTATGCATGGTTGGTAGAGGTTGGTGCATGAGGTGACGTTAGAAAGGGCAACTACCTCCTGTCCCTTCTCATCAATCCATTGTGCAATGGGGTCGACTTGTGCTTGTGTGCTTGTGGATATTTTAAAAAAAATTTGTTTTCTTATTGGGTATATTTTATTTTACAATTTACTTTCCTCAATATGGAACTTGCTTCTAGCTCTAGTGCTTCTAGAAAGCTAGGGAAAAGCCATGATACTTTGCACCTAATTTTTTGGCATTTGGCTTCAAGACATGACACTCTCTGCCCTAATTCTTATCGGTATGAGAAAATAGACATTCGGTGCCGATTCTGAATAGACATTTAACCATTAACCAATTAACCAATATGTTGGGTTAAACTTCTTGTGTGTGCGCATTATGTTGGCTTTATATATATAAAAAGAGTTATTATATAACTGTTAGAACAATTCGGACACACGACTTCGAATGTGGAATAACTGCTTTTAATCACTTGAGTTATAAATTTCTTATATATGTCGACGTCTCTTAAACTTACCACGTTGAATATCAAATAATATTTTTCTTTTCCCACCATCCTTTATTTTCATAATACCCATATAAATACTAACCCAAGCACTCACCCACATAAACCCCTAGTAGACCTAAGGGAACTTTTCCTCCTATTTTTTTAACCAAACAGAAACTTCAATAGATAAACTTCAACTGTACGATCAAAGACATCAACAAGACATCTAAAATACCAATCTTAAGAGGGCAACAAACTAACATGCTAAAACTAACATGTATGAAAGCTGCACTAAAACTACTAACTCACATCACCACAATTAGCCATAAGCCCAAACAAAGCCCACAAACCCAACATAACCAAAACCCTAAATCAACCCATGAGCCTAAACGAACCCTACCACCATCTGAAGAAGTTCCGTCGCGGCTACACCCACCCCTGCTTTTCCATAACAGATCTATGGAAAATATGATTTCTAACGATTTACCTGTGCATAAGAGCGAACAAATAAATGAAAACAACAACTTTGCCAAAGAACAATTTGGTGATTTGCAACAACCTTTGTCAAAGACGATGTAGAATAAAAATTAAAGAAGATGAGTGGCGTTAGGGAGTGGATTCTGGGAGTATGATTTGATTGAAAACATAGACTAAAATGGGTGATGAGGAACTTCAATATAACCATGGCTTAGAAGAAACCACTATAAGAGGTTTTTTATTCAAAACGCCCCAATAGACTTATTCACTAACTTAAAAGGAAAAGAAGAGAAGAGAGGATGGGGAAGAGGGGCAGTGACGTTTCTTCCTCCTCCCCCCTCTATGAAATTTTCCTTTAGGACTCACAGAGGGAGAGAACAGCTAGATTTTGGAAGATAACACTACTGTGGCCTTCATTGAGTGTTGCCCACAATCTTTGTTCTTTATTCACTTTTTTCCCCTAAACCCTAAACTTTTCCTCCTCATATGCCTACGTATCTCAAGATTCCACAGAACTTTTGTTTCTTTTATAATCCTTGGATCAATTCTTGGGTATTTCACCAAATTGCCCCCTAAACTTGTACTTAATTATCAATTTATTTACTGATCTTTTTATTTTTTAGAAAATTAAGGACTTGAACTAAATTTTATTCTCAATTTCCCATCGTCGTCCAAATTCTGAATATTTCATCAATTTGTCATTAAATATGAAGGCAAATTAGTCATTTATATGTTCAAATAATTAAATACTGTAAAATAAAATAACATGACATGTAAAATGAAAAAAATACATATTTTAATAAAATTTCTTCGAAATATGTGCAGGATTGATGGATTAAAGGGAATAGTTATTCGAGTTATTTTGTTAGATGGGTATAGTTGGTCAATTAAATTGAAGAAAAGATGAATGTATGGTTGGTGGGCTGTAAAGAGGTGTATGTGTATTCACGAATTTTTCTACGTGGAGTCCACGTGTAAAAGTTCTCAATTTATTTTTCATGTAAAAAATAATTGTAACAATGAAATGATATATTCATGATATTCATGATTCATAGAAAAAATATCATCACAAGCAACAATTCTCCACCATAAGTTTTCAATACTTGTATTATTAATATAAGGCTTTTTAACTATACAAATCCTAAAATTTTGGTCAAATTTCATTTTACTCCTTTAAAATTAAAGTGGTCCACTTAACCCCTTAATTGTGACTTTTGTATTTATACTGCGCTTATTACGTAATTTATAAATATAATCCCCTAACATTTGGCGCAAAAAAAATAAAATAAAATAAAAAACACACACACAAAGTAGCTTTTGTTTTGTCAAAAGCTAAAAATGCATATCCAAAATAACTAAAGCCCATAAAGATGCCCAAACACAGAATTATCTTGTAAAATCTCCATCTCCTCATCCCTAAAATTTTCAAAAAGCCCATATTTCCGCTATACTTACCCAAAATACGGCCATTTCCTCTCCCTAGAGCCTAAACCTTCATCCATCTCCCTCCTCCAAGAAAACCGGCTGAGCCAACCTAAATTCCACAAAGGTGGTGACAAGTCTCTGGCACATTGCTAATAAATTCAAATTATACATATAGACATATATAATAAATTCAAATTGTGTCTTTTAGTAATATTCTTATACAATAGATAGTGTCACCAAAATGTTCTTCTAATGTTTTAAGAGTTCTAAAAATGTGCTTATTCATGGGCTGGCACCACAGTAAAAAAGTGGGTTAAACTCTCTCCTTAACCTCCAAGTACACTTTGTTCGATTCACGTAAGAGACAATCTTGTGACAACCTAATATAATACTCCATTCTATTCTCTAGCGAATGACAAAAAATATGCTTACTAAAAATATGTAATATTAAATTAACCAAAATAACCGAATACACACCAAAAGTATTGAAATATACAAAATTAACCGTAGTTACCAAAACGAAAGTCTTGATTTTTAGTTATGGTAAGCCCCATTACCCATTCCAAACTAAACAATGGCAGGCTTAATACTCTATAGAATATTGGGAATGTAAAATAATCATTGTCCTTTTTGAATACAAAGTGTATTTTTCATTACCGAAAATATTAGGGAGACTAACTTTAGAGACCAATTTGTGTACATATCTCTAATAGAGGTGAGACCCATTGTATTGATGGGCTCCTGCTCTATTAAAAAGATGATACCCAAATTGGTATCTAAAGATAGTCTTCCTAACATGACCTTACTCTTATTGCACATACCAAACATTGAGAATAATAAATAAACTACATAGTGATAACCGTAGCATGTTCAAACAATGTAATGAGAATCCGTGATTTTCATCCCCCTAAAATAAGCATACGAGTTACATTATCGAAATTCATCAAGTGAAACAACTATTTCTAAGTAAATGGATATATCTAAAATCTGATATAGCAACTCCCATAACAAGCATGCCCCCCCACTCATTCCACGATTTTGAAAAAATTCACTCATTTCGACATCAAGACACCTCCTGCAATCTGTACTAAAAAGATCCCAGTACATTGAGACGCACCATAAACTGAATCATTATTTGATTTCCCTAGCTATAACTTCCCATAAAGGTACATCAGCAGATTCACAGAAGCTTTAGAACATAAGTGGGTTAACAACTCATGAACTTTCTTACCAAACAACAAGGGAGTACCAATGAATCTTATGTTCGTCAAACGAACCACATTATCTGTGTCACTTATACCTATGAAATGTGTATCTGAGTATTTTAAGAGGCAATTTTCATACCAAATTATTGCTCCTCGAATATAAGGACAAAGTACGCGAAGCTCTTGTCCTGCTGCACTAACACATCTTCCACAATGTATGGCCGTCATTATATTCCAGCATTGCCCTAGACCATACATGGCATAAAGTACTTTTTCAGATTTCCCTTCGACAACACCACTTCTATATCCTGTAAGTGAAATGTTTTTAGATAATATCTTTGTTAGTAATGTATTCAAGTTAACATTATACTTTTCTAGGGCTGAAAACTTTTGCTCGTCGAAACAATTATGCCCTATATAAAAATTTCCAAAAGTCAGGTGGAGGAAAAATAGAGAAATATAAAAGACTCAAGGGGAAAAATAGATTTGAGCAAAACATTTTATTTAAGCTTGGATTCAATTTTATTCTTCAAACAAACACTATATATATCAATATTATTAATATTAAGAAATAGATGCCCATGTATGTAAGTATATATGACAACATCATCCAAGTCTTATCACATTTTTGTACCACAATTTTACACTACATGATGTGGCAGCTGATGTGTGCATACCATGTCATGTAAAATACTAATTTTTGTTTTAAAAAATTTTATTTATTAAAATACACTTCATTCATTTAATTGATGTAGCATATGATATGGATATGCCACATAATATGATATAGAAATGTGGAATAAAAATGTGGTAAGTGTGGCATTACTCAACACGTATTTCCCAATTATTTTCTTTACTTTTTATTATCAATATCCAACTAAAAAGTAGATTTATTAGCAAAATCCATAATTGAGACGAATACATCCACTTGTATCATACTATTGAAATCTAGAACATATATCATTTTCTTAATTATATTTTTCATTGGTTTATAGGTAACATTGGTCCTAAATTAAGCAAGATTTATATTTTGGTCCTTCCCCCAATTTAGGTGCAAAATTGGCATTTCATGTCCAACCCCCATGACTCACACTAAATCAACCACTCCCACCACTAGGCTTATAAAAATGGTCCAAGCCCGATGGGGTAGCCCGAACTCGACCCGATATTGTGAGCGCGCTTAACTTGGCCCGTTGTGTAAAGGGTAAAGTCCAAACCTTAATTTTTAAGTTCTTGGGCAGCCCGGCCCAGTTCGATGATTAAGTTAGTAAATAATCAAGACATACATGAAGTGGTTTCAAAGACACCAAACCTCAGTAGATTGCAAATGTTGAAGGTTGTTCGATTACTAATGAGTAGCAACCCAGAAGAATTTTATTTACTGAAATCTGTTCCTGATGATGAGAAGACAGAGTGGATACTATTTTTGATAATTAGCCAATCTGACGGTCAATTTCCTTTTGGCTTACTATTGCTTGGGGGAGAGCATTTTTCATTTTTTTCCCCTCCTTGATATTCATGACATCATTTCATTCTTCGGTGTTGTTGGGTGTCCAACAAAAATGAAGCCATTCATAGTCCCTATTCAAAGTGAAGGAGATAGAAGTCTTGTTTTGAAGAGCAATGTTGAGTTATGGACTTAAGAGTGTTGATTTTATTCAAATTCCAAAATTGTTACTATATAATTCTGGGTTTTCTTTTGAACGAGCCACCGTCTTCTACTGCGGTTGTTTATTCAAATTCCAAAATTGTTACTATATAATTTTGGGTTTTCTTTCGAATGAGCCACCGTCTTTCATTGCGGTTGGATGGCCTTAATTTTGGATGGGTTAGGTAGAGGAAAGAGAGGGGGATATTTTGGGACAAAATCGGCGGTCATTGGTGCCCGAACAGGGGAGAAACTTTGAGCGTTGAGGGAGAATTAGAGAGAAGGAGATAGAAAGGTAGAATTTGCTGGCGCGTGATAAGTATATATAACTTCAATTGTAGTTAATTATTGGACAAATCAACCATCTCCAGACATATGAGAGTGAATATTGCATTAATATTGAGGGAAAAATCCACAAAAATTCAAGGAACACACAAAAAAAGAGAGGGGTCAATTCAAGTTCACTTTGAACATATATCTTCTTCTTTTTGCATGTTTTATTTTTTTGTTCTTCACATAAACAAAAAATGTTAAAGAGTTATAAAAATATTATGACTATGTTGGAAGAAACATTAGGAATACTAGCCTCTCTGCACGCGCTTCCGCGCTTGCGAGAGGCTTTTTTTTTTTAAAAAATTTAAATTTATTTTAGAATTAAAAAAGATAATGGGTAGTTGTGTTCCATAAAAATAAGATCCATTATCTGCTTTTTCTTTTTCTTTTTCTTTTTTAAAATATGAAAAAGTGTGAATTTACCGTATTATCCTCATTTAATTAATAATTTGAATTCTTAATGTTTGCATTAACCAAGGGCATTTTCTGGTATTTGGAATGTTTCACCATTCTCTGCCTTTTGCTTTATATATATAGATTATATGTCATCTTTCGTGGGGAAACCAACCACAAAAAAAAAAAAAAAAAAAACCCTTAATTGGGTTTCATATCCTGAAACAACGCAGTTCAAAGTGAATGGTTATCATAATCATCCTCAACCATTCCTTCTCATATGGAGTGCAAATTTGGAGCTCACAACTCTTCTAGCCAGAGGACCAGACATCCTTGCGCTTTTGTTTGCGACAATGATCCTTTCATTTGTTCTTTCGTCCAAAGGTTTTGGCTATACAAAATCAGGTCAATCGTTTTGCCTTTGGTTCAAGTGAAACTTTTGATTCAATGGTTCAATACTTTAGGAATGTTAGGCCATCTCTAGTCATAGGGCTAAATGTAGTTCAGGCTAAAAATTTAGCTCCCCAAAATATTAATTTTTTAAAGAATAGTGCAGGACTAAATTTTTCCATATCTAGCCATGCATAGTTATATTTTAGGATCATTCATATTTTATTATTTTGAGAAAAACTATGATACAACACTCGTACATTCCACAACTATATATTGTTTAATTTAATTAAACTACTATTTAGAGACAATATTCCATATATGACACGTATTAAGAACAAGATTTCTGATAAGATTTTGTGTTCACGTGACATGTCTTATCCTGAAGGAATCTAAATAATTTTTCGAGCTATGATTTTTGAGTGACACGTGTCAATCTATTAACAACTATCCAGATTTCAGATTAGATTTTTGTCGACGTGGCACCTCTTATCTTCATCTTCAAATGTCAATAAATGGAGTGTTTTCGATTCATATCTCACAACTTCATCTCATTCCTTTGTAATTCCTATATTTTTCTACACTTTTTCAACCAATTCTACAATGGATTCCAACTGGGGTTCAAGTTCTAACTTGGATTCAAGTTCGTCTCTTCAAAGTCCGGGACATTTTTCAAACAAGAAAGAGTGTGGAGAGTATTTGACAACAAGAAAGAGTGTAAAGAAAATAAATTTGTAGGAAATGAGTGTGGAAAATATTTGACAACAAGAAAGAGTGTGGAAAGTTGTGAATAAGTAGAGAAAGTGATAGAATTTGTAAGAAATGTGGAATGAAATGAGTGGGAGAGGTATTTATAGACAAATTTTAGGTTTTAAAATTTAAAATAATAATAATAATAATAATAAAGCCAACAAAGGCAATAAAAAAAAAGGATGGGTTTCAATGTTTGAGCTCCAACGGTCATTAACAAGACTTTTTTATTATTATTTTTTAAACAACACTTGAAAAGATTTGAAAAGCTGACCACATTTATTTATTTAAAAAGGGGAGTGGGTAGGTCTGACCTCCAACGGTCATTGCCAACAATTTTTTATACTTTTTTCTTAAACACTACGAATTGAAACATCAAAAAGCTTTTAAAAATCTACGTATATCTAGCTTTTAAAAAGGGGAATGGGAAGTGCTTTAATGTTGGCCGTTAAAAAGCACATTGATGGGCCCACTATAAATTTGGCCTAAGCCAAAGCTGGGCTACATTTGGCCCGGTTGGAGGGCTAAAATTTTGTTTAGCCCATAGCTGGAGATGAGTTATGCATTATTTTAGGGCTATATTTGAGATATAACCCATGACGAGAGATGACCTTATATAATTTATGTGAGAATATAAGATGTGGTCCCAGATTTCGAATCACTCCTAATACAAACTTGTATAAGGCATGACTTGAGAAACTCCCTCCCCCTTTTAAATTATCGATTGTACCCAAAAAGTGTTTGTACGGATCAATCCTCTCAAGTGAACTCCATAACTTCAACTCGTTTTGCCAAACATGTGCAAATTCAAATCCTTCCGTCTAAAGGGGCCCACAGAGAAATCGCTGTTCATATCATTATTCTGGTAAATTTCGAATTTTGGACGCATTTCCATAACGTACGTGTCAAAATCACAGCTAGAGGAATAAATTGGGGTAAAAATAAGCGTTACCGCATGAGACAATCTCTCCTTCCTTTACGGACTTTAAAAATCTGTGTCCATGGTCTTTCGGTCTCTCTTCCCTCCTTTTAAGAAAGAAAAGAAAAGAAAATGTCTGTCAGCTTGCTAAAACCCTAAATCCGTGACGCAGCCCACAGCCCCAATCAAAAGACAAACCCCCTTCCCATCAGTAATCAATGACCGCAAACAAAACTATAAATTAAAAAAACCCTAAAAAATTCCCCAATTCTGAGTTTCAAAAACCCTCAAAACCCTTCTCTCTTTCTATTTCCTTCTTTCTCTGACACTCTCACACCCACAACAAAGAACACAGTGAAACAGAGAAACAAAATATCCAAAAGGGTCTCTGAAATGCTTAGCAGTGATGCAGAAACTGCTCCGCATAAGCCCCTCAGGCCCCATTCTGTGCACTTCGGCTAAGGCTCCTCTTTCCTCTCTCCCCTTGGCCTCAAGCATTCTATCAAAAGCTTTCAAGGGCTCAACTGATAACCCTTCAAGAATGCACACTGCAGCTACGGCTTTTCGCGGCGGCTCAGCCCTCGCCGCTACTGTTCACAGCAAACCCACTTACAATATCCCCTATCGCATCAACTGCGGCCTCTGCCGCTGCTCAGTCCATGACAGAGCCCCGTCCCGGGCTTGGCTTGTGCTCAAAGACTCCGGTTTGGGGTCCCGGCCGGCGTGGCTGCACACGAGCTCTGATGGGTCGTTTTCTGTTTCGGCAGCAGAGGGTTGCAAGGGTTTAGAGAAGGGTTTGGAGGGTTTTGAGGATTTGAGCGCTGGTGATGGTGGAGAGGCTGAGAAGGGTTCGGAGGAGAAGCCAAATAGGTTGAGTAATAGGCGGCAGAGGAGTTCCGGGAGCGGCGGGTTATTGGCTGGAAACCCGGACTTGTTGGCGATTCCTGGCGTGGGGCCGAGGAACTTGAGAAAGCTGGTGGAAAAGGGTATTGGGGGAGTTTCCGAGCTCAAGCAATTGTATAGAGATAAGGTATTGTGTAATATACTGAAATTTGTCCATGAAGGCCTCTAGTTGAACAAGTAAATTATTATGTTAAAGGTACTTTTTTTCTTTTGTTTGATGGATTTAATGCATTGTTGTTTACAACCCCAGTAGCCTGAAAATGATCTGAGTAGATAATTTGAACCTTTGCTGACTATTGTTAGAGAAATTATGGTGATTTAGAATGATTATTTTTTGTAGCATTGATTTGGAAATTAAAAAGAAACCAAGGCTCTTTCTTTAATAGATGGAATGGTTACATTATGGCTGATATATGGACACTTATGACTCTATAATGACAAGGAATTTTGGGCTGCTGCTTGCAGTTCTTTGGAAAAGGTAGTCAGAAGATGGTTGAGTATTTACAAAGTTCGGTAGGAATCATCCACAAAAACCATGCTGAGAGTATTACTACTTATATTAAAGAGAGTGTTGATGAAGAGTTGAAGGAGGACAGCTCGAACTCAGAAGTGAAGCATACACAGAAGAAGCGGCTTACTTTCTGCGTTGAGGGAAATATCAGTGTTGGAAAGACAACATTTCTTCAGAGAATAGCAAATGAAACACTTGAGCTAAGAGATCTTGTTGAGGTGGTTCCAGAACCTATTAACAAGTGGCAGGATGTTGGACCCGACCATTTTAATATATTGAATGCTTTCTATGCTGAGCCGCAGAGGTATGCCTATACCTTCCAGAATTATGTGTTTGTTACAAGGTTGATGCAGGAGAGAGAATCCTCTGGTGGCATCAAGCCCCTCCGGTTGATGGAAAGGAGTGTTTTTAGTGACAGGATGGTAAGTATTTTGTTTCTAAGTGTGATGAACTGAAATTATACTGCTTCTTTGTTTCTAAGTATTTTCAATGAAGTTTGGGGACGTTCTGTTAACTCCACTGTTTGTTCTGTTCAGCTCAATCATTATATATACCTACAGACCCTCCTCCACTAGGAGTGGAGAAAAAATTGTTTTATTTCAAAATGAGTTTGGAATTTTTCTAACCTCGTCAAAATTTAGCAATGACCAAAATTGATTCAATTGAAACTTTTCAGTTCTTTCATCTTGTTTGGTTGATCCCATTGAGGGGAAGCAAAACCCAACTTAGTGTTTCAAGGCTGATGCATTTATCTCATTGTTACATAAAAAAGGTTTTTGTGCGAGCTGTTCATGAAGCGAAGTGGATGAATGAGATGGAGATCAGCATCTATGACTCCTGGTTTGACCCAGTTGTATCGTCCTTGCCTGGGCTTATCCCTGATGGTTTCATATATCTTAGAGCAAGTCCTGATACTTGTCACAAGAGAATGAAGCTACGGCAGAGAGCCGAGGAAGGTGGAGTCAGCCTTGAGTATCTCCACGGCTTGCATGAAAAACATGAAAGCTGGCTTTTCCCGTTCCAGAGTGGTAATCATGGGGTCTTGTCTGTTAGTAAGCTTCCTTTACACATGGATAGCTCTTTACCTCCTGATATTAGGGACCGTGTGTTCTATTTGGAGGGTGATCATATGCATTCAAGTATTCAAAAGGTATCATGTTGATCTTGGTGACCTTCTGTTATCTCATCTTGAGAATGTGGCTTATTTTTCTTTGATGGTCTGCAGGTTCCTGCTTTGGTTCTTGACTGCGAGCCAAACATTGATTTTAGCATAGACATTGAAGCAAAGAGGCAGTAAGATAACTATCCTTAAAAATCTTGCACGGGAATCTTACCCATTTCTGTGATTTTGTTTGGAAATATGGTTTGTTAGATTCTTGTCCTCTTATATTGTGGATTTATTTTGAGGTCTGTTGTTTGGAATATCTACTATAATTATGCCTCAAAGTTGCATTCTTCTTCTGTATTATTGATAGTTAATTGCTTCATGTCCCCAAGTAATTGTAGTTGCAAAGTTAGTTTTACTCAGCATGTAAAAACATAATCGAGCATGGGTTTGTTTATCAAATGTGGGATTTATCTAATTGCTTCAAATCTTGATATGAGGTCTGTTAATGTGTTGTCTGAACACATTCTTTGTGTCGGGCTAATTACATTCTAATATTTGGCTGTCATTACATGGGGTCTCTGATAAAGTGATGTCTTTAGTGAAGAAATTACAGTATTAACTAGACTGAAGGCTTCCACCATCTTGTGGAAGGGGACTATGCTAATGCTTAAGAAAATTATCTCCGGGCCAGGTTTATTGACGACATAGTCAGGGCGTTAGAACATTAGTTTTCTGCAACCTTGATTCTTTTCGTCAACTGATACTAATAATATGTTAACATTACTGTCGTGCTGCTTTGGTACTCTCTTTTTTCTTTCCTAAATACAAAACATCGCATATCAGGACTTATTTGTTGTGCAATTTGACTTTTTAAAAAGGTATGCTCGACAAGTAGCAGAGTTTTTTGAATTTGTGAAGAAAAAGCAAGAAGTCCCATCTGCAAAAGGTGGTGAGGAAGCTAAGAAGAGTAGCCAACAACAATTAGTGCTGCCCCAAAATGGAGAATTATGGGTTCCTGATAAGCATTTCCCCGAGTCAGCCCTCAAATCTCTGGAGTTTAGACGAGCCATGTCTCTCATGTCTGGCTAGCGAATTTGATTCCTCTACTCTCGTTTTTGTTTAAGCTTTACTCAGATACATGTAATGAGTCATCTGTTTTCGTCTCATTTGTGTCTGGGTTATATGTTAGATCCTTGGTGCTTGTATAAAAATGTGTCTAACCCCTAGAGATGTAGAGAAAGTTGTACTGCCCTTAAGGTTTCTGAAGTTTGGTTGAAGTTTTATTTATTTGAATGGAAACACTTCATCAATGTCTGCTTCAATGTGAAAAGATCTTGTCCATGCAAAGTTGTCAATTTTGGTTGCGTATTTAATTTCAGTTACAACTTTGGGGTATGGTTTCCTTTGGAAAAGAGAGTATGTCAAACACAAATATTTGTTTTTGTGTTTTGTGACAAAATAACCAGCATTATAAATTCAAACAAAAACAGTTCGAAATTGTAAGCGTTAATAATTTTGGGAATGTAAGAATGGCAACGTCTTTTGTTGGAAAAGACATATTTTGATTCCAATTGCTGCCTAAACCAAACAGTAAAATGATGATAAAAATTATATAGCAATTACCAAACATGCATATCAAAATACTGCAATTGGAATACATCATTCTCATCCACTGCATAGAGCTCATCCCCTGCATAGGGATGGCATCATAAAAGAGCTCATAATGTGAAACATGCACCACCTAAATAAAAGGGTATAGTTCGAATCTAATATAGCAACTCCCATAATAAGCACGTGCACCGCTCATTTCATGCATTTGATAAAGAAGTTCACTCATTGCAACATCAAAACACTTCTTGCGGTTTATGCTAGAAAGGTCACCAGTGCATTGAGCTAGGACTCAACTTAATTCTTAAGACAAATACATAATATATATATATATATATATATATATATCGGCGTGCGCGCTAACAGAAACCAGTGTTAGCTTTGCATTGCACAACAGAAACCAGTGGTAGCTCTTTGCATTGCAATCTGTAAATGTTTCCCCTTACAACTGTAGTTTATTTTATTATAGTATTATATATATATATATATATATATATATATATATCTGTGCATATATATCTACCCTACTAAATTTCAAACCCGTCTTGATCACTTTCCTCTGAAAACTACAATATTAAGTACATACCTCTGTGCATAGTTGATGAGGTAAAGCATTTTATTTTTTTGTTAAAATAAATTACCAATTCAAAACTGTGATATATACATACACACACTTATATATATATATATATATATATATATACACAGAGAGCTTCCATTGAGGGATCTCCTAAATTAGCTTATTTGAGGGACACCCTTTGTAGGGCTCACTCCGTATTGTAATCCAAACCTTCTACATTTTAAATAATCATTTAAAGATCATCTCTACAAAAAATCACTTGAATCTAACATCGTTTAACAACTCAATTGTGTTATTGAAATTTTAGTACTTTCTTGAAGCGCGGTATTCTTTGATTTTGTAGGATACAATTGGATGTCAAAACGGTTTCCAATTTGTCTAATTTTTTGCAAGGACGATCTATGAATGTAGACTTAAAAAATAGATAGTTTGAACCATTGGAAAAAAATTCATAGGATACCCTAAAGGGTGTCCCTCAAATAAAATTATTTGAGACCCCCCTCAATAGAAGGGAACTATATATTTATATACATACATTTTACATTGTGATTTTTCATAATAAATTCCAAGAACCTAGCTGCCAACTTAACGGAAACCTGTGACCAATTACTAACAAGGGCTTTGACAACTTCTTTAAACACTAAAACACTCAACATTTTTTTTTTTAATACGATAGCAACTCGTTTGGGAATTCTCCTGTAAGAAACACTTCTACTCACATGCGCTTTTATTAAATAAACATTACTTTTCTTCATAGCGGGTGGGAAAAATTTTAAATTTGAAAAATTACATTAACCAAACCATCTGTTTGGTTGGTCAGTACGCGGATTTTTTAGATCAAATGGCCACCCCTAGGTTTATGTATTTGACCACAAAAAGGTAACATGTTGGGTTTGGGTTTGGAATAATTCCACACGACAGTTTCCAAGTCTAGTTATGGCGCCATGTTGTAAGCACACCCATAATGAAAATTTGATTTCATCTATTTGTTTCTAAGTAGAATACTAATTGGTCCAACACCAATACTTTCCTTTTAACCACTTGGTAGTATAACAGATGTAGAGTTTTATCATAAAAATGCATTGATGTTATTAGTAGTGGGACCACATAGTGGGCCACGCGTGCTACTAATACATTGATCTTTTTTATAAGGGTAATTCAAGCTAAATAAATTGAGTCCAACACATGAATACCTCGTATCCAGTAGAGATCCCGTAATGAGCAAGGTAGGGTAAGTAAAGGCCCGGTAAAGATCCCGTAATGAGCAAGGTAGGGTAAGTAAAGGCCCGGTAATTTTGGTCCTCTCTCTCTCTCAAATTCAGACCCGTCAGGAAATCATAAAATACTTGACTATTTTCTCCTCCGAGAAAAATAACCGTTTGACATATGCACATGTGTTAAATTTAATTTATCAAAGAGGGCAATGTCACAGGAAATCCTTAATGAAGCCCAGAAAGGGACAAGTATAATCAGTCCATCCAATGCATCACTGGACCTGTCCTCACACAATTTTGTCTAGTAGGAGAATGAGGAAAGAAGTTAAAATTGGCATTGCAAGAAATGAAGGGTTACTGAAGGAGGATTTGGGAATCAATATCAGAAAAAAGAAGAGGGAATGATGATTGAGGATTGGGAGATACAATGGGGTGATAATATACCTAGTTAGACGTTATTTTTACCAGCAGCTGTAAAGTGTGAACTTAAAACAAAAATACGCAAAGATGCCATAGGAAATTCTTATCTGAAGATTATTTATAGAACGAATGTAATATTTACATTCATACATATATACATGTACGTATACATTTCCCTTTCTTGCATGAATTTGCATGCCTCACTTTCCCATAAACTACATCTGTTTTCCCCCAACAAGATGCAGATCCCAATGCATCTAACTAATCTCTCAAAACAATAAAGGAAAAAAAAAACAATCAAACCCTCAAAACTTGCAACTGATCTTGCATAAACAATCTCAATTGTGAGAAACTGTCACCATATTTCGTTCAATCCTTCTGCTGGGCACCATTTAGATATATATTTTCCATAAATTTTATATTCCAAGATCAAACGTCGGAGAATGTTGTAGGCTAGGATTTTGTGGGTGTATATTGGGAACCATCTGCTGCCTCTGCCTTGGCAGTTCTGATTTCTGTTTAAGAAGCAATGTAGCTTGCGCTTCCACTGCGTCAAGATCAAGGCCCTCAAAAAATAGATCATCATAAAGCACGTCCCCATTTGCATCATTGTGCTGCAAGTCTCTGCCTGCAGCCTCTGACTGGCGTGAGAACTCTCGCTCCAAGTTGACTGCAGGAACAGATCTTGAATGATGAGAACTCAATTTTCTTTTTCGGCTTTCAATCTCATATCCTGGGGAAACACCAGTTGTACAAGGTGTGCCTTCAGCGTTACAGTTCATTTGGAAGGACTTCGAATCCATCCTGTTTGGCTGATTTGTACAATCGCTTTGAGGAGTTTGGAGAGAGAAGGATGGTTTCCCACAAGAACTTCCAGTTTCAGTTGTCCTCAGTGTTGGTGCCACAGAATCAGGTGAATATGTGGCAGAACTGCTTGGCTGCCTCTCCCGGGGTGATTGGGTGAGCAATGAACGCCTGTTCCAAGACATTGAAGAATTTTTTTATAAAGAATTTCAGAAGCCCGCAACTCTGGAGGTAAGGATGATATTATAAGAGAGCACTCAATTTTTGCTTGGAAAAATATGAGGACATGCCAAAGAGGGCATGCTCCATCCGGAGCCATAATCATACAGGTTACAGAACTAGAAGAGATAATAAATATAAATATAAATAAAAATAAAAAGCAAAAAGTAATGAAACAAATAAATCCAAGCAACTAGATTGATGGCATAATTCACAGGCGAAATGCAGGATGATTGGGGTCTGGTAATATATGGGACATATGAACTTTAACTGTCACTTCAGTTTGCATCTAGGAAATCATTTTACTAAGAATAGAATTTCAGCTTACATATCCAAGTGACATAATAGTTGTAAAAAGTAGTTTGAAGAAACGACAACTGCCACCCCTGGTAGGGGGAAGATTAATCTCAATTGAACCACAATATGGTTGGATAGCCATCCAAATGCATCTTAGATTTTTAAAAACTCTTAAAAGTGGCTGCAAATCAATTTTGAAATCTTTTACTAGGTTCTCGGCACCAACCCATCGTTGACAAAATGATATCTGAACCAATATGTTACCAAAATAAGTTTTAAAAAAGGAACAAAGATACCAATAACCATCAGTTGCACCATGGCGGGCTTCCTACATCAGCGACTCAGCCACAGTTTCCATCTATGAAAACTAACATTTTTTCCCACTAAGAATGTAGATTGTTAAATTTCGATAATGAAAGGCAGTCATTGATTCATCAGACTATATTTATATGGTAATAAATATGAAATCACTACAAAAATTCTAATCCTTCCAAGCTCATTAAACCAGAAGTATCAAATCATAACGGGCCAAATATAATAAATTGCACATAATTTTTATTCTTGTTAAACTATGCCTAATTTCTTATGACAACTGAATGTTAGAGTTTCTTAAAAGACTGAAAGCTTTGGAATAAGCACCTCTTTGGACCAGTGTCAGCTTTTTCTTTCAAATGTCACTTGATCACAGAACGATGTTTTATGTGAAACAAAGTAAAAGTTGGATACACATTACACTACTAGATTTCCAAGATGGTAGAATATTCAATAATATGAACTTTCAAAAATACTTTTGGCAACTACTCATGTTCATAGGTTCCTACATTATGCAAAGAAATAGTTCAGTCAAACCGCTAATGGTTTGCAAAGGATACGCTGAGAGAGAGATGAAAGACCTGTATATTGCCATCATGTCAATTCCACCGCTTGCAAACTGAGTACTGGCAACCGTAGGATTTATCCTGTCATCTATGAAACTATCATTTGAGTAGTTGTCTCGCTCATCTTCCTCATCATCAGAAATATCAGCTTCTGAAGATACCCTGAGTAATTTCATTGGAGTACCAGCACATCAAGTATTACTTTCAACAAAAATTTCATCTTATTATCCACACAAAAATAATAATTAAATAATCAGAAAATATTCTTCTTATGCTTTTACCTAGAAATGCAACCATACAAAATTTGCAAATAATTTAGCTACATCTCATAAATGTATGAACTTACTCAGCTTCCTCCTCAATGAAGACCCTTACATCATCAACTGACTTCTTTTTACCTATGTAACCAAAAAATAAACATATTGGGTAAATAGGTCTCATAAAAAGATTGGAAGCTGAACAGGTAGCATTCCTATAAGTCTTCAGTTTGATTGGACTTTTAGTCATAGAGAGAAGGATCTAGTCTAGTTAGTTAGCATCAGAACTCCAAAAATAGAAAAATAAATAGCAAATAAATAAACGATACTGGAAATGACCTTTTCCCGAAAAAAAAAAAAAAAAAAAAAAAAAAACTGGAAAGGACAAACATCTGGTCTAGATACATTTCAATAGACTCAATTCATATTCATAATACCTCTGTCGTGCTTAGTACGGAGAGGACCAGCTCTAGAAAAAGATCTGGCAGGGTTTTCTGTTGACCCAACATTTTTTGTCATGCTTTCTCCCCTACTTTTCCAATGATCCCCAACTTTGCGTAACCTCTTAAACTTGCGCGCCTGTTTTACACTTTCCAACTTGTCTCCAGAACTTAAATGCCAATCTTTGCCACAGCTATTGTTTGTAAGGTCTGCTAAAACAGTTTGGGCTCTATCAATAATTGGTGATGTGGAAGTACATCCTCTTATGCTTGCAGTTTCACCCTTGTTATGCAAGGGAGTTTGAATTTCATTATCAACAGGAGAAACAGAGACATTTCTTCCACAGGCATTGCCTCTCATATTGACTTTTTCACTTTTCCCAGGACTTGAACACTTCAATAGTATTCCAGTATGTAATTGGGCAGGTGAAACAGGTAATTGGTCAGGTTCTAGATACTCATCTGTGTTATTTGATAGTCCTGCATAATTCACATTTATATAAGCATCATCTTATATTAGGGGACAAAAGCAATCCCCAGGAAACCATATCACATTTTGAATTAAGATAAAATCTTACTAATTGCATTACTAACCACTATTATGGATAGGAGACTCTGGGACAACTCCACTTTTGATTAAATTAGTAAGCCGTGGACTGAGCTCACCATCTCTGAAAAAATTATTGTCTTCATCAGCCAGAAATAATGATGCCTTGCTTTCCAGAACATCAGGTGACTCAGAGACACTAGCTCCTTGATTTGACAAATTTCCCTTCAAAATTGGAGTTTGAGGAATTTTTTCAACCCTGCTGACTGATTTCTCCATCCAGGTTTCAGAATCACAACATCGAGACTTAAGTGAAATCTCATTCTTCATGCATGTTATCTGAGTCGATTTCAGATCTCCACTGGGACCAGCTTCAGTAGTTAGTTCTGTGTGGTCTTCATCTGAAGTCCTTGCATGGCAAGAATTTTGCTTCAAGTAATCCAACTTAATAATGCTTGCACTTGTTGACATGGAATGCGATAAGTCTTTCCAAGGAAACACAGGGACAACCATGACTAGGACGTTTCCGGAAGCATCAACAGTTACAACATCTGAACCAAAGAGGTAAGAGTGCTCATAAGGATTTTCACCAGGGAAATTAAGTTCGTTATGCTTCTCCTCAGTTTCCAATGTTCTAGTAGGTGATACTTCAGAATCATCAGGATTCAGAAAATCTGCAACAAAATGTTCAACATTTAGCATCTTCTCCACATTCAATCCCCCCAGGCCCCCAATCCAGAAAAGAAAAGACAAGCGCTTGTTATTATTTAACATGCTGACTAGGCCATAATATTTTACGTTAAAAAAACCGAGCAAGGAAAAATCCTCCTACAATTTATGTTCAATTACCCCCACTCCCCATCCCCCAATGCAGGTGCAGCATCAGGACTTGAAATTAGGAACATAAGCACATGCATGCTTACACATACCAATTACAGTACAAAAATGTTGTAGAGTATGAACATTTTTTATGGTTTCAGTTCATTCCTTGAGTTAGTTAACCCAAAGAAAAGATAACCAACCTCATAGCCGTAGTACTACTTTTATTGTCGGAAGATGAAGAAAAGTATACAGAAGAGAAAAGGTTTTATTTCAATCATCAAGCAAGAAAAAGGTTAAAAGGAATTAGTTTCCGAATAAAGTTTAACAGGCATGCACATATACAGAGGAGCAAAAAGTGCGAAAATTTCTAGCTACAAAGTAAAGAATAAGAGGACTCAAAAGGATACAATTAAAGCATATAGCGTTGAACATTTGGTAAAGTTGAAGATGAAATACTAAAATTATAACAAAAAAGGTAATATAAAGTTTATATTATAAACAGAAAATGAACATTGAGTTGGTGATCTTGAGCATAATGGACCTCTGAACTATTTGTAGAAGAATTATTAGCAATGAAGCAAAATGCTCACATGTCTCAAATGGACGTTGAAAAAAAGTAAAGGAACAATAAACTACATTCGCTAAGCTCAAATTGATTAGCATGCAAATGTGCATAAGTTTGATGTGGGACTTGAAAGCAAGAGTAAACAAGTAAATGCACCTCAGATCTCCAAACACGATGAAACTAATCCTAGTAGTGAAGAATCTTTTTCCTTAGTAATTATTTGCACTTAATCTGAATAATGCCTTAAAACAAATGGAAGAATTTGGAATGACAAATTTTCTTCTCATACAAGCCTTTTTGAGCTACCTTCTCCATTATTGTCATGTTGTTCAGCAGTGTCAACTCCCAAGCACTTCTTTAAACATATTTCATCCTGAAAGCATTGAGTGATAACATAAGAAAATGTCATACAACACAGCAAGGCAAACAACTCAACCACATAGATTGAATCAAACCTCAAGAAGGGAAATATTGCTGTCCCTAGAAAAGGTTAGTCCTTGCAAACATTGCATCATATCAATTAACATTGTTGTCCGATGTGAATGCATTACTTTATACACTCTTGAAGGATATGTTTGGAAGTGAGGAAAGGCAATAAGAGATGGTTTCCATGTAATTTCATGGGGGTCAAAATACTTGGCAATTAATGTAGTCTCAGCAACAGTTAATTTGTCTGCAATAACAGGTGTCTGAATAGTGTTATCATCTATTACTTTCTTTCCACGATGAACGAATTGTTCAATTGAAAACTCAACAAACCGGACCTCCGGTTTGAAAATGTGAGGGATCTGCAATAAATAATGACACAATCAAATACATTTAAAATGCAAGACTATAGCATTAAAAGTCATAAAGATGCAGCCTTTCTTAGAAAATCCCACCATCCTTGGACTAGAATGGAAATTGAAGCTATTTCTCCCCCCATTTCGCATGTGTTTCATCATATTCTTACTGTTTCCTTGCTTACGCTTGTAACCCTTCAACTCTGACCCTTCACAGGCTAAAACTAGTACGACTTGTCAAGGATTTAGATTTATTGCAAATGCAATGAAAGGTGTTTGAAAGAAAGTGTAATGAAAAAAATGGAAAGTGGATTGATACTAAAAACTTGGATAAAAGTGGGGGACAAGCAAAAGTTCATTGCATGTTCAGTCTGATCTCACCAACAGCCAACTACAGAGCATGCAGTACTCATATGAGAAAAGGATATCAACTCTTCCATCATGCTTCCTTCCAGTTCTCCCCATGCGCTGAATCATTCTCAATGGTGATACATTAGCATCAAAGCATATAACTAGATCAACTTCCATGATATCCAGGCCCTCTTCACCAATTGATGTGGCAACAATGACATTGTATCCACCAGCACGAAATTTCTGTGGGAAATCTAAGTAAGCCAATGAAACGTGCTGCGAAAAGAAATAAAAACAACATAGTTACCTCCAAAACAGCTTGTTGAACTTTTTGTGACTGGCCTTTTAATGCTTTCCCTGTAAGAAATTAGAACTCAATCTCATATAATTGTAAGACAACCACTAAATCCCAAAAGCTTAAGCTATTATGGAATAAGCAAACAATGTATATGAAGCTAATGCCCTCCCTCACTTGCACCTGCATCTCCTGCACATGGAGAGGCAGGAAAACAGAGTCTGGGAGAAGCATATAGGTGCAGCCTTACCTTGCACCTTGCAAATCACTACATAAGTGAGTTGGAGGGATTGGAGGTTTCGAACTCAGAAGTCTCTAAAACCAGTGCTCTGATACCATGTTAGGCAACCTCTAGATCTCAAATGCTTGAGCTATTAGAGAATAGGCCAACTATCTATATCAATTCAACAATAACTATAGGCTAATGGATAATAAGAAAGAACTAAAGTTAACTAAGACATACATATATTCTTGGCTATGCCATAATTGTTTAGATCTAGGACAGTATTGAGATCAACATCTTCTAAGATTTCTTGACAATTATCTTCTCTTTTCCTCGAACATAAATTCATTAAAGTTAACTAAGACATACATATATTCTTGGTTATGCCATAATTGTTTAGATCTAGGATAGTATTGAGATCAACATCTTCTAAGATCTCTTGACAATTATCTTCTCTTTTCCTCGAACATAAATTCATTAAAAGAGTCAAGGATCTAGCAAGAGGGAGATGGAAGAGAAAGTGAGATAAAGGGGGAGAGAGAAAGAGAGAAAAAGAACACACAATAATTGACAAATAATAGACCAAATCATAAACAACACTTCAAAGGAGAAGGCAAGTCAATGTCATAACCATAACAACACTTCAATGTGTTTTGCCCGCATGCCAGACAACTTTCTTTCTGTTCAATGAGTAGCTTAAAAGATCACTAACAATCACTTCCCAAGTAACAACAATTTCATCTTATTCTAAATTTCATTGAGACAAAAAAACTAAATTACATTAAAAATTATATTTAATGGAGACAAGTCAAAATAAAGAGTGGAGCTTCAAACCTGAACTTTGACCAATAAACTCCGTAGCTCTAACAAAATTGCCGATGTTTGCTAACGCATCCATTATGTCCCTGTATGTTTGCTTAATTATAGCCAGGAATATTTTTCACATTTTATATATAAATTGCAATCAGAAACAATAAAATAACAACAAATTAAACACAGAGAAAAGGTGGCACCTGACACTGCCCCTAAAATTTGAGAAAATGATAACCCTTGATTTCTGTGGATCATTTGTTTCTGCAGTCAGATATGTAATTATCAGCAACTGGGAGCTAACACTCTGAATCATACAAAGTCTAAAATTTAAATAATAGGCAGTCCAAATCAGCATTTGATGACAAATATTTGTGACAAAAATCAGCATTTGATGAAGAATACAATATTGAAACCATGAGACAAGCAATGCTTCTAACATTTGATAAGCAGAACTTTAAAATATTAAAAAGGGCATGTTATGGCAAATACAATAAAATTTGGATAACAGCCCACATACTGAAATGATCAAGCAGCACTTCTAACATTTTGGACAATTTGGGACTCGGAGCACCATGAGACAAAGTTTGCTGCATTATGAGCTTTGCTTTAGAAATATCTTCATTTCTACACATATACCTTGCAAATGACCTGAAAAATGACCTTAAACAACTTAATATTCTTGAATTGCTTGTTAAAAACTAAACAGCTTAAACTCCATGTCATCGACATTTAATATATAATAGATTAATCATGATACTAGTTACGTCTAAACAAGAAATTTCTTCCATTGAACTGAATTTTCAAATACTGAATTTCTTTGTTATGAAGTCAAACACCAATTACGATGATGGGACAATGGAGGGTGTGGCCTTCACATAAGACTAAAATATCTTAAAACTTTTGAAAAGTATCTTAGAACTTATAAAAATATCTGTCTCAAACTTATGCAAGGCGGATTTGTTTATGTCTGATACCAAATCAGATCATAAGGTGATTCTCATTTTAACGAATAGCTTGTGACACTTCATTTTCAAGCTGCATTAGTAACATTTCAATGAGAAGGATCCTAATAGATTGAAAAATCCCTGACTCGAAAAAAGTCAAAAGCATGATGGTTCGGAATATAATAACAGGCATAGTTATTAGAATGTAGATAGGAGCTAAACAAGACAGTGAAGAAATGGAGAAAGCAGATGAAGGGCTTGATGGTCAGGAGACAAGAATATACCCTTGTTTTAATTTTTCTTCAAGCATTTCATATGCTGGCCTTATTCCATGGCTTGATATTAGCTTACGAATGTGGTAAAGCGTAAGGAGTGCTCCAAAATAACCTTCAATGTCTCCAGACTTAATTTGGGGGAGGTCTGGAGGTGCTTGACGAAATTTCTCCCTTGAATCAAGTAAATAACATGGGCTCAACTGTAAGAATTCCGCCCCCACCAACAAAAAAAGAAAAAAAGAAAGAAAGAAAGAGTGAAATTATGTAGACCCAAAAAGAATGTGATTGAATCATTAATAATTAACCACAAAAGAACAAATATATATATATATATATATATATAAAGATAAGGTAGTAAATCCCATTAATAATTAAAAAAACGATGATAATAAAAGAGAGCCTTTTCTGTTCCTTAAACTAGAGGAATATCTGAGGTACAGCTTCTTTAAAAACCAGTGAATATTTTCCAAAGCTATCTACATAACAAACCGAAACCAGAGAAAAACTGTATAATAGGCTAGCAGTATCAGAGCCTTGCATTATCATCAGTGAAAAGATACATTTTAGCGAACTTCATCATCACTAAGGGAACAAGACCAGACATTGCTAGAGAAACTGACCGCCACCCTGATTGTTATAATGTCTGCTATAGCAGGGGCCAGAACAGAATAAAAATGCAAAGAAACAATCTTGTCCAGCACAGTTCTCCTAGAGGAAATTAGAATTTAAATTATTCTGAAACCATACAGTCTGAACATCTCTAGTTGGGAGAACTCCAATTGCACAAAGCCTGGTTGCAAATGGTCGCATTGCTTCCACGAGCTTATTGTCTATCTCAACAGCTTCTTGACCCATTGCGACCTAGAATAATTGCAACAAAAGTTTTTTTCCTCCGTTTTCAGACCAAGAAAAAAAAAGTTTTCTTTCCTGTGTACAAAAAATTATTTCTGGAAACAAGAGACATACCTGAATCAACTCTACCTCCCTGTTGTGAACATATTTTTTGACATCAGCGTCATCTTCATTGCGATATTCAAGTGTTGATATATATAAGTTATCAATAACTTGCTGGACAGCCTGCTGCTTTGCTGTACGATTGCATGTTACTAAGGATCTAACTTTTAAAATGAAAATTAGTAGAAACCCAGTATATTAGTAACTTACATCCCGGTGTTGCACTCAGAGCTAAAATTCTCAGTTGCACTTGTGCAGCCATTAACTAAAAAACTAAATTATCATTAGTATTTCAAAAGACCAACTTTACCCATAAATAACACACTGAACCAACATTTATCAAGGCAGAACTACAAGAATAATAATAATAACGATAATTAAAAAAAACTCATCTGAACTGGTAAATGGGGAAATATATTAGTTTAGATATAACTGAAAGAAAGAGAACTGACCTCACGAACTGCAACACTGTAAGAATAGTTTCCCAATGCTCTGTGAGCTTCATCAATCACCAAACATACCAAGTATTTGATTGAGCATGTGCCTGCAACGAATTACCTCTGAGAAAAATCCATTGACAAAGTATCTTTCTCAAAAAGAAGAAAATATATCATGCATAAAAACTGGTGGTGGAATATACTTACTTTCTAATGGGAAAATATTAAATAAAAACAATTACTATTTAATTCGGCATGGAAGCTCTTTAATTGAGAACCTATCAAACTTACAGTGGATTAAACTTTAGGTGTTTATGCAGAGAGTGTGAAGTGCTTCTTTGAGCTAAAACATTATGCATTACATAGGAGTTACCCATCTTCAAAAGTGGGTACTTTTAACAATGCTGAAACTTATACCAAATTTGTAAAGCCATTCCCTCTTCTCTAGTGCCTTATTGCACATAGGAAACACCTTCTGATGCAGGGTTTACGATATAATGAATGAAATATAGATACATATATATATATATATATATATATATCAAAATCCACCCCTTGTCATTGAGAAAATCCTAGTGTATAGTTCAAGAATTAATCACCAGACTGAATGTCCTTCTCCAGCACTTGGGGAGTAACAAAGAAAACTCGTTTAGTTTTCCACAAGGATGCTCTTTTTGTAGGACTTATCTGACCTGTCATGTCAATTGTCCATTCCTGCAATCGGTTTGATCATAATCTTCTCACAATATGTAAGTAAATAAAGTTGTCGAGTAAACACCAAATATTCAACAAAACTCTGCTTATAAATAAAAGAGGTTCTTACTTGTGATATTCCTACAATGTTATGGCATGCTTGTATCTGTTGCACAACAAGAGGTCGAGAAGGAGCAGCAAAGACTATCTTTCCTGTTGTGGAAAGAACAATGTCAATGTTTCACAACTTTCAAAAATAAACTCGAGAAACCCACAACACGGGAAACTGGACTAATTTTTTTTTATAGGAAACAAATTTCATTAAGAATAGAGAATGGGACAAAACAATGCACAAGATGTCCACAGGAGCAAGAGAGAGAACTCAGGATAACATCAACAAGCCAAATGAAAACAGTAGTACACCAACAAAGAAGCAAAAGACACAAATAAATAGCAGCATTCCAGTTTTGCAGAGAAAGAAGCATCCCTAAACTCGGAAAAATATTGAAGCCCACAGAGATGCCCAAAAGCAAACCCCTTGCAACAAATAATGCATCTCTTCACCGCACATCTTCGCAGAACCATACCCTTCTTCCTCCCACCAAAAAACTTATGCCTCTATTTCAGTGATTCATTTTTCCTCTTGCAATTATCTACATTTTGGTGGGGTGACAAGACAACTACAGATTCGATGTTCAAATTATCTGAACATTACTTTACACATAAAATGTTGGATAAAAGGTGAATGGGCCTTTTCTGTAGGCCTAGAGGAGTATTTTAGGTTGTTTTTCTGTATTTTCAGTGTAAGATTATATGGCCATTTTTGGTGTTATGAAAAAAAATAGTTAGGGTCATTTTGGAATTGTACATGTTGGAAACAAAATAATTCCTGATGGACTCATTTCCTTCCCAAGATCAAGAATCTCATTCCTGAAAAATCAACTTTAATTTCATTGGAGCAAGTAAACAATGGAATAACCTGGATGGGGGATCAATCCCATTGTAGCTAAGTTCTAATGTGACAGCCGCTAAAACAAAATTCAGTCCTATGTGGTAGGATCAGACAGGCAACTAAAGCTCTGATTCCATGTTAAGTTCACATTGATCCCAAAAACTTAAATTGATAGGAAACTGGACCAACAATGTATATCAAGATAAACACAACAATAATATAACAGTTCAAGTGAACCACAGAAAGAAACAGAAAAGAATCAATCAATCAACTTCAGCTTGAAACTCACGCATATACATGTATTTCTCAAGTTGATCATCAAACTATACAAAGAAAACTATCAGATTTGATAAAAACATACAATTTATTTCTTAAAATGAGTAGAAATATTTAACAAACATCTCCAATTTAAAGCAATTAGAAACAATAAACACTTTATAACTCATGACGAACATATTAGATTTCTGCAATAGTGATTCTCATGTAGCATGCATACCAAATAAGCATTAGTTAAGAAGTACGAATTACATTACCATCAGGGAACCATCTGAAATAGTTATACATAACTACTGCGGCAATAAGTGTTTTCCCAAGTCCAGTTGGCACTACCACCAATGTATTTGAAAATAGTGCCGTCTTGGTAATAGAAAATTGATAGTCACGCCGAGGAAAATTAACTGCATTGTTACAAATAATAAGTTTAATGTTTGCTACAATAAACTCCAAACAGAAAAAAGGAGTCAAAATATGACCCTCCGCACGCATTAATATAAAAAAGTTGAGTTCATAAGTCAGACTCAAAGAGCCATTACAAGTTTAAATTTCAAGGAGCAATAGATATCTATTAATTTGGAGAAAATGAAACTTTTAAAATTAGCAATATGGTGGCAACATTTCAATTTGTATCATCGATAACACCACCAAAGTCTAGAGGAAACAATCAAAATCTCAATCTGGGCACAAACACTCACATTCACCCTAAAATGTCCCATGCATTTGAACCCACATTAGTTCAATAACATAACCCACTTGACAAAATTTGTACTTGAAGGAAATGTCATAAAAAATCTAGAAATGTCATAAAAAATCTAGCATCCGGAGAAATAAGCTATTTGGTTCATTCAACTACACTACACCAAGAATCAAATTTCAACTTCATTCTCCAAAACCTATTCAAATAAAAAATAATAATAATTAAAAACCAGCTTACCCACCTCCTCAAAACCCAAAATACTAACTTTCACACAGTACCTAAAAGAAAATTACAAAGAGAACGAGAATTTAACCTGGGTACATCCAAGTTTTAGCTGCCTCGGTATCAATTTGAACAGAGGACACTCTGCCATCACCCTCATTACAATCCCGGTTGTGTTCTTGCACATCTCGACTCTCCGGCTGAGGCCTGGGGCAAGCCCTCCCAATAAACTGGTCGAGGGTGGTCTGCCGTGAAGAACCAGGCTTCTTCATGTTCTCAGAGATTGAGGCGACTGAATTTTGTATTGGGGGGTTATTGGGAGGAGGGGCAAAACGGGAAGATTGGTCTGGGAGTGAAGTAGAGGGCTTTGAGGCCTGGGTCTGATAAACAACGTCGATTGCTCTAGCAGCTGCTTCCCAATCAAAATCATCATCGTCGTCGTCGTCGATGATATGGTGAGGATTGGTTGAAGTCATTGGAGAGCTATGAAGGGAAATGGGCTGGCTGGGGAGAGAGAATGTGAATCAATAAACCCTTGGAGAACGAGACAGTTTGGCGGCAAAACTTGAAGAATGGCTCGTTTTCCTGGGAGAGGCTAGGAGTTTAATTTAAGGTATCATGGGACCCATGAGTCATGACACTTGGGAGCACACCAGGGCCTGGACTAGACCCTTTCTATTACTTGGTCCAATAGCAACAAGACCAAAAGCCCAAAGAAAATCATACGACTCTCCCTCTTTTGGCGGGTTGTCACTCCCGTCTGTTCTCTTCCTCTGTTAGAACTCCATGGTGCCCTACCAGCACTGACGCCAATCCCCATCATTGAGCCGACCTACTTCCTCTTCCCCTGTCTATTTCTCCCAAAACACCCAACCTCGTCCCTGTCTCTGTTTCACCCAAAACGCCCAGTCTGCTTCTGTTTCGCCCAAAATCGCACAAAACCTCCTGTAATCAGAGCTGCATCGCGACCCAATTCTCTAAGTTTTCTGATTCCCTCCATCGAGACCATCGCAGGGATAGGTAAATGCTATTTCTTGTTTGGCGAATGAATTTTTTTTTTTCTTTCTTTCAATGATATAATTCTGTGACTTTTGTTTTCTATGTTGTTGATTCCTGGGTTTTATCATGTTGGAGTGTCCGTTGTTTAGACTTTTGTTTATCCTCTGAAATAATTTCCTGCTTTATGAACTTTTTCTTTCTCCTTCTGGTAATCCTTCTGTTAGTGGTCCAATTTGTTTCTTCATAATATCGTGTTTTTATCTATGGCTTATGCTAAACAAGATTGTTACCACTACCATTGATTTTCCCTATTTCCTTCATTTTCTCTCCTTACTCACAATTCAGTTCTCTACTGTTTACTTCATTTAAACAGAAGCTAATAAGTCATTTAAACACAATCCAAGTCAGAATCTAATAGGTCATCTAAATGAGTTTTAATATAGTTTGTATAGATTGAGGATGTAAGTATAGTTGTTTATTATGGTAGTTTTAATAATTTCCAGCTTATAGGTATGCTTTTTTTCTTCAAATATTCTTTGTTATTCAATTCCTAAAAGTATCTGCATTTTCCATTTTGATGCTGCAGATTGGGGCAGCTTTTGGATTCTAGCTGCATACAACTTATTTAGCTGTTACTTGGATCGGTTTCTTCAAAGATAACCATAGATGTAAGCCCAAAACATCGGTCAAGGGGACAAGAGGGTCAGTTTAACTTGTGGGGTATCATGTGGGATTTGATTATACTGTCGGGGTTAGGTTTTGTTCAAACCAACACTGTTGTCTTAAGTTTGGGCTTGTGCTATACTACTCGCTTGTTTTCCCCAAATTACTAAATGAACCTCTTTGAAATTTGAAGAGGCATTAATCCATATTCCGGAGGAACATGCTGCAAATTTGGGCAAAGCATTCGATCAGTTCTTGCCTACCATGATATTACATACAGCAGATACTTCTCCAGTGTATGCCATCGTCGTTTTCTCGTTTCATCCCAAGGGGCCTTTCTCTATCCCAAATCCAACGCTTCATACCTAAAAGCTGGAAACGAGGTACCACCCAATTTGAGAAACCATCAGCACCGTCTATTTTCGAAACAGGTTCAGCAGTTGATGATTCTATGATAGATTTTCTTCTTATATCCATTAAGAACTATGCAAGCGAGGGTAATTTATCAAAAGCATTCAAAGCTTTCTCTCTTCTCAAGCTCCATGGCTCTTCTGCCACTTCTTGTGACCTTATCTTGCATCCCATCTCTTCTCTTCTCTTGTCTTGCGCCAACCATAAATCTTTCCCACAGGGTGAACAGCTTCATGCACATATTGTCAGATTGGGTTTTGAGCGACACCCCATTTTGGTTTCCAAGCTGGTTACTCTTTACTCAAGCTTTAATCTCCATGTTGATGCTCATATTGTCATTGAGAATTCAAATATATTGCATCCTCTTCCTTGGAATGTGCTCATCTCTTCATATGTTAAAAATGAACTTTTGGATGAGGCTCTCTCTACGTATAAACAAATGGTCAATAAGGGGGTTAGACCAGATAGTTTCACTTACCCGTCTGTTCTCAAGGCATGTGGTGAAAAATTGGATATAGGGTTTGGGAGGGAGGTGCATAAGTCAATCAATGCTAGTTGTCAGGATTGGAATTTATTTGTGCATAATTCATTGGTCTCCATGTATGGGAGATTTGGGCTTGTGGATGTTGCTCGTCACTTGTTTGACAAAATGCCCACAAGGGATGAGATCTCTTGGAATGCAATGATATCTGGTTATGCCTCCAAGGGCATGTGGACGGAAGCATTTGAGCTGTTTGGAAGCATGCGGATGGAGGGTCTTGGAGTTGATATCTTAACTTGGAATACCATAGCTGGAGGATGCTTGAGGACAGGCAATTTCAAGGGTGCACTTGAGTTGCTTTCTCAAATGAGAATCTGTGGTATTTTATTGGACTCGGTAGCATTGATTATTGGTTTGAGTGCTTGTTCCCACATTGGAGTCATTAAGTTAGGGAAGGAGATTCATGGTTCTGCAATTCGTAGTTGTTGGGATGGCTATGATAATGTTAAACATGCATTAATTACAATGTATTCCAGGTGCAAAGACCTTAGGCAAGCCTATGCTTTGTTTCAATTGATAGAAGATAGAAGTATAATTACTTGGAACTCCATGCTTTCTGGTTATTCCCGCATGGACCGAGCTGAGGAAGCTTCATTCTTATTTAGGGAGATGTTGTGTTCTGGAATTGAACCTAATTACATTACAATTGCCAGCATCCTTCCCCTCTGTGCTCGGGTAGCGAATCTTCAACATGGGAAGGAGTTCCACTGCTACATCACAAAACGTGTAGTGTTTGATGATTATTTACTTCTGTGGAATGCTCTTGTGGACATGTATGCCAGATCAGGCAAAATTTTAGAAGCTAAACGAGTATTTGATTCAATGTCTAAGCGAGATGAAGTAACTTATACTTCAATGATTGCAGGATATGGAGTCCAGGGTGAGGGAAAAGCTGCATTGAAGTTATTTGAAGAGATGAACATGTTACACATCAAACCTGATCATGTAACCATGGTTTCAATTTTATCAGCTTGTAGCCATTCTCGTCTTGTAATCCAAGGCCAAATGCTTTTTGAAAAGATGATGAGTGTGTATGGTATAACTCCCCGTTTGGAGCACTATGCTTGCATGGTTGATCTTTACGGGAGGGCTGGTCTATTAAACAAAGCAAAGGAGATTATCACAAGGATGCCTTACAGCCCAACTTCTGCAATGTGGGCTACTCTTCTTGGAGCTTGTCGGATCCATGGAAATATAGATATAGGGGAATGGGCAGCCGAGAAGCTGTTGGAAATGAGACCTGAAAATTCTGGTTACTACGTGTTAATTGCTAACATGTATGCTGCTGCTGGTTGTTGGAACAAGCTAGCGAGAGTGAGGACTTTCATGAGGGACTTGGGTGTGAGGAAGGCTCCTGGCTGTGCTTGGGTTGATGTGGGCGATGGATTCTCCCTGTTTTTGGTGGGGAACACAACAAATGAGCTGAGAAATGACATTTACCTTCTGTTGGATGGATTAACTGAGCTAATGAAAGATGCTGATCCTGTTGTCAATGAGGATTTTAGTTCAGGTTATGATGTTGTTTGAGTAGTAGTATGGAAAAAGGGAACTAATTATACTAAACAAAAGGATTGCTAACATATCTCATCTGAATTGATTTTGGTTCTTTTATATAGGCCATCAAACAAAAAGTTTCTATGCGTTGCAAATTTCCCCTATCAAATCTCATCTCCCCTCGCATTCAAGTAATTGAAGCACCAACCAACCTGCTATAAGATGTGTCATTATAACGTTCTAGAGGGAAATTGCAATGAGACTGGTTGCGCAGCCTGGTGACAAGCTCTATTCTCGTCTTGACTCTTACTGTCAAAAGAAGAAAAAAAAACCGTGCTGTATAAATCTTGACAAAAAAAAAATTGGTGTCGTTTGAATTTCAATTTTCATTTAAATTATCAAAGAATTAAAATTTTTTTTAAAAAAAGTTTGATCCATTGTTATCTGATGGAGCACCAAACACAGAATAACTTAATCAAACTATTTATTTGGAATAGTACCCACCGCCTTAAATTAGTTCGCACACTCCAGAATAAATTAATAATATTCGACATAAATTAGTTAGTACAGTACAACGTAACAAACGAGTCCTTAGGCACATAAAGAAATACAAAATAAAAATAAAATAAAATAAAACAACTCTAGAAATGCCGAAAAATAACTAAAGAAATCAAGAAAAGAAAACTAAAAAACAGAGCAAAACCGTAAATAAAAAAAAAAAAAAAATCCAATAGAAAATAACACATGAAAAAAATGTGAAAGAAAAATTACCGTTGTCCACCCATGGATAATGTGAAAAAAAATTGTGAAAGCAAACCTGTGTAATCGCTGCCAATCAAGAAGTTTGGAATGCAACGAGGAAGCACGATCTATGTCAATAACCGTTTTGGTAGACAGTAAAAAGGTTTGTGAACACCAATTAGCGTTTGGTAATCGTCCTCCAGACAGCAGACGCGATGAAACTCAAAATTTACGTGAGTTAGTTTAACGTGTCACTAGCTAGGGAGTGGTTGAGGGAGATGCCGCTGCTGGAGAGCCCTCATGGATTAGAAGCAGGGATGACAAAGCGCTAATTAACAACTACCAGGATGAAGAAAATAATTTGCAAGCACCCTGCCCTTTAAAGAATTGAACCTTCCAAGTTTCGAGAGATGATAATGCGGCTAATAACATGGACGGTCATATTATGTTCCACGTGCGTTGGTATTAAAAAGTTGGTAAGCAAGTTAGTGTTGTAGTATTATTGAAAAAACAACAAAAACGTCTCCTCCTCCCCTATATCATGCTATAATAAATAAGGGTATTTTAGGAAGAAGAAAATTGCAAATCTGACTCATCAAGTAACTTGGTGGTGATGGGTCTTATAATTGTATTGGTAACAACTGCAGAAATATAATTTTTGGCGTTGAAATTAGTGTGGTTTATTTTCCACATCAACAGGAGTACTCTGTCTGCTTTACAAATATAATTTTTCGTTGGCGTTTAGATAGTATTCCCAGTTTTGTTTCTAATTCGGCATTCTAATTTTTGGAGTTTTAGACCATTTATAAAAATAAAAACAAACAAAAAAGAAGAAGAAAAGAGATATTGAAGTAAAAGAGATCATACAATTATGTACCCAAAAAAAAAAAAAAAAACACACAAGGGGCAACTCAGCGATCAAATTTCGATTATTACGAGTCAATACACAGTGAGATGAAGAGACGTAATCACTAACGGGAGCTGGGCAAGCAAGAAAACAGGTTCAAAACAAGCGCAGGGAATGTAGATCCTTCAGAAAGACAGTGCAAGCAAAGCGCAAAGCACGTGAAGGGGCTTACCATCTAAATTCACAGAGATGTATGTCCACAGAAAAGAGGATGTAGAAACAAGTAATACTTCCTGTACAGAAATCTGAACCAAGCACACTGTACTACCGGCCAAACCAACCTCTAGGCGGCTGGACTTCCTCGTCATTCATCAGCTTATCTAGCACCACATTCACATCAACTGCTTGGCCATTGTCTGTCAGCTTCCGAATCGTCGCCCTAACATGGTCTCTTGAAAAACCCATAGTTGTCACATGATCAATCACATCATCAATGGGAACCTTGTTTCCAGTCCCAGCTGAACCTGAAGAACCGCCCACCCTAGAAGAGGTCGGCGATGCATGAGGCAATACTCGAGCAACTGGAAGCTGTGGGTAACCAATTCCTCCACTGTGAGCTGTGGCAGAAGAAGGCATTCGTGGTTTCATTGAGGAACTGTCATCTTGAAGTGATCCACCGTAATGATATGTCTCACCTAGCGCAGACGGAGGACCATACCCAGAAGAAAATCCTGTACTGGATTTGCTAGATGGTGGTTCATAGGCGTGGGAACCTGGACCATAATACTGTTGGGAGGGAGGGAGCCCACTGGGTGTCTGATAAGGTGGCTGGGGAAGATTGGGTGGGTAACTTAAGGAAGGAACATAAGGTGTCTCTTCCGCATGGTGGCCTAATGTAGGCCGGAGTTGAGAGGGATTAACAGGTGCAAGTGAAGGGTGCTGTTGAGGCAGCTGAGGTGGTGGCTGAGAATGCTGTGGTTGAGTGGTAGGTTGAAATTGTTGATGTGGTGCTGCTGTAGGAGGGGGGAGTGACTGCTGACTTGGAGGTAACTGGTATTGCTGATTTGGGGCTTCTTGAGTTTGACCAGGTACTGGAAAATAAGGGTCTCGCTGAGGGACAGGAGGCATCTGGTTCTGAGAAAACTGATTTGGAGGCGGAACTAAAGGTAGTACACTTTGGAACATAGGTTGGGGAGGAGCATTTGGTGGAGAGACAGCAGGAAGTGAAGATGCAAGATTCACAGGGTGAGGAGGCTGTTGGTGAGCTTGCGTAGATTCAGAAGCTACTGTCTGCCCAGAAACTTGCGATTGAGTGTCTACCTCGGAATTTAATACTTGCGTCTTCCCAAGCTGGAGCTGGGTCTCTACTATTGCTTGTTTATCCTTCAATACCTGAATACCTGTTTGCACCTGTGTGTGATATTGACAATAACCAAATGAACCAGTGAAAAGGAATAACCACATTAGCAGAATAAAAAAAAGAGTAGCATAAACACATATGTTAGTATGATAATAAACAAATGTCAGTTTTCATGCTTAATAAACTTAGTGCTTTTTTGCACCTTCACAAACAGGCAAGTGACCTTATTGACAACACCTTGCTCTAAGACATTCATTATTGGAGTCATCTTTTTGGGGTAAAATTCTACCCCACCCAACACAATTTAAATGTCTACAAGATTGAAGATTTTAAGCTTTTCAGATTTGGTGAAAGCATGGGCAATGCGTAACCCTGCTTCACACTCTACATAGTTCTGGAATCACAAGGAGAGATACCGTAACAAATAGAGAAAAGGAAATAACTAATGGTGTTCCTGCATCTATCTCACTCATGCTGCCAATGGTTTATAAGATTTCCAGTTGAACAGAAGTCATCTGATTGCTAAAATACAAAAGGCAAGGCAATATGTCAAGCTCACACCAAAAAGAAGGGCAAAGAGGCAACATACATCTCTAAGAACATTCTCCAACTGTCTCATCTTTCCATCAGTGTTCCCATGATTGTTTCCCACAGATATCTTCAAATCCTCTACAGAATTTTCAAGGTGGCAGGTTCTGCTCTCTAGTTGTGTTAGTTTCTCACTAACACCTTCCAACACATGGAGTAAACTATTGACATGCTTCTTCATGGTGCGGTCAATCTCTGACACAATTGTAGCATCAGGAACATTTTGGTCCTTCTCTAAAATAAGCTCTGACGGTTTAATGGAATCCAGAGAACCATAATTCTGTATAAAAATTGGAAAGAGTAGCACCATATCAGTGTAAATAAAGTAAATGCCAAGCTCACATTCAATTATCAATCAGCAATAACTACCTAAAGTCTACTACACAGCAGCAAGGTCTATTTAGAAAACCAAGGGAAGGCTACTATACTGGAAAAAGGGGAGCAATGTAAAGAGGGCAAAACCATTCCGATAAGCCCCCAAGTTTTTATTTGATTTGTACCCTTTTCTAACTGTACAAGACTTAGATAAAAAAGCCCATTATGATAGGCATCAACACTTTTGAAAGCATCATCTGCAAATAATCTCTCTCTAATAAATGGCAACAAAATCATTCAAAACTCTATCGCCTAGTTCATGCACTGCCCTCAGGAAATTCGAGTACAGTAACTTACAAAACATTTAACTCCAGCTGAAGCCTGAAACATATCATGCAAATTTACAATATGCTAATAAAAAACATTATCAGACAATCTCACTACCATGGTAATAAACACAATTATCAATTCCCTAGAACACTAACCGGTAACTGTATGGACAAAGAAAGATAAAGAGTGAGATTCTGAGGCAGGTTAATTACTCTGATAGGAGACGTAGTGTTGGACTTTGACTCGGAGGAGTTCCATGCCCTAGTGGATCCTTCTCCTCCACCTCCAAGATTATGTTTGGCATCAATATTTGGGGACTGGAAAGAAGATCCGATGATGGGACGAATGGACTGGAAATAGTCGGATAAGATCTTTTCGTTCTTGGAAAGCCCATTACCGTAGCCCACCTGCTGTTCCACCTCTTGGGGATGGTTCATCAGGCCGATGAAGTCATTCTGCTGCGATGATCCTTGCGAGAGATCCATTATCTGCTTGTCCAAGAACGACGTTGTATTCATCGGTGCTGTAATCAACAGAATGTTTTTTTTTCTTGGTCACCACAAGTTCCCAAGTCCCAGTTGCAGCAACCAAATCACTTGTTGTCTATGAAAATTTCAGTGAAGGAAACTAGAAAGAGAAAGAATAATCAAAGTAGTCAATATCAAGGACCAAAAAAAAAACACAGAGCACAATCAAATATCTCAAACTAAGTAAAAGAATTTCCAGTACACATGAGGTTATTCATTTTCAGTTCATGATTCAGGTATTAAACTCAGCAGAAGATAATAAGATTCAAACAAAAAAAAAAAAAAAAAAACACTGAATTCTTTTACCAAATTCAAGTACGGAATTTGCTTAAATGCCAAGCAAAATTAATCGAATTGACCTTATGGACCTATATGAAAATTCTGAATTTTCAATCCCTAGGAATTGCAGTAGCCGAAAACAATTTAGGCTTAGAACATTTTTCATAGGCGAGTTAGGGTTCAGGACGTAATAATAAAATTAAAGAATTAAACATAAAATTCTTACAGTGTTCTTGATGAATTGAGCAACCACTGCGTCCTAGAGCTTCGCACATATAGATTGATTCAGCTCCGCTGCCTGTTGTCTATGCGCAGAGGGCACGGAAGGAAATTTCGGGAAGGAAAAATAGTTACAGCGGGAAGGGGTAGGATAGTAATAAAGAGGTGATCGAAGGGGTTTATTTAAAAGCTGATAAGAAAGAAAAATGTGGTAAGTGTAGCATTACTCATTAGAGCATTTCCATCAGTTAGATCCTTGCCATGCCCTAGGGCAGCTACTATTCAAGTGAATAGTAGCTGCCCTATCCCCCCCTCAGCAAAGTGTGTTTCTAGCAGTTTAGGCTTGCCATGACAAATACTATTTATTTTTTTTGTTTTTTTTACAACTTTGTTTACTTAAACAATTAATTTGGATAATATTTTCGGATAAGATTTTTGGGTTCCTATGTGTCAATACTATTCATATCGGATAAAATTTTCGGTTTCAAATTTCAGATAAATTTCAGATACATTTCAAAATTCAAATTTCAGATAAATTCAAAATGTCAAATTTCAGATACATTTCGAAATTCAAATTTCAGATAAATTTCAAATTTCAAATTTCATTTCAATTTAAAATTTCCGATAAGATTTTCACCCTCTAAGATTGCGCAGCGTGTCATATCTATATGTCTATATTTTTCTATAAAACCAGAGGTTCAGCTCATACCTCCCACACCAGTTCTTCTCTACATTTCCATTTCTCATATTTTAGATTTCATTCTTCATTCTCAATGGCAGACATGCAAGAGGTTTTGGAGAGGCAAGAGCAAGAAACTAGAGAAAGAATGCGTAGACGAGCTGCAAGCAAAAAAGCGCAAAGAGAACTAGATGAACAACTTGGCATAGCAGTTGCTTTGCTGGAGGAAAAAAACCAGAGTCGCCGTGGTTCACAAGAAGGCCGTGGCCCAAATGTGGACAGACATAGACATTCTCGGGGTAAGAATCTTATGAAAGATTATTTTATCCCACAATCTCTGTACTCTGATGTTTATTTTCGAGGGAGATATATAATGCAACCCCATTTGTTCAATAAAGTCATGCATGATATTTGCAATTATGATGAATATTTTGTTCAAAAGAGAAATTGTGCTGGAAATTTGGGACTTCTTCCAGAGCAAAAGTTCACAGCTATGATACGAATGTTGGCGTATGGGTCATCTGCTGATCAGGTGGATAAGATTGTCCGGATGGGGAAGTCCACTGTTTTGGAGAGCTTGGTGCGATTTTGTGATGCAGTGGAAACTCTGTACACCAGAGACTACCTACGCAGACCTACGCCTAGGGACTTGCAACAGCTTCTCCAAAAAGCTGAGTTTCGAGGATTTCCTGGCATGATTGGTAGCATTGACTGTATGCACTGGCAGTGGAAAAATTGTCCAACTGCTTGGCAAGGGGATTACGGAAATAGAAAAGGGCAGAAAAGTATCATCTTGGAAGCAGTTGCTGGTTTTGATACATGGGTTTGGCACGCCTTCTTCGGAGTTGCCGGATCTCAAAACGATTTGAATATCCTAGGTCAATCCCCGGTGTTCAATGATGTTTTGAGAGGTGAAGCCCAAAATATCACATATGAAATCAACAGTACCATGTACCAAAACGGGTATTATCTAGCTGATGACATCTATCCGAGGTGGACAATATTTGTGAAAACAATTCCACACCCCCGATCCCATAAGCAAAATTTTTTTGCTCGCTATCAAGAAGGGTACATAAAAGATGTTGAGAGGTGCTTTGGTATCCTTCAAGCCCAGTGGGCTATTATCAGGGGCGCATCACGTCTATTTGACGAGGAGGTGCTTAGGAGTATAATGATGACTTGTATCATCCTCCATAACATGATTATGGAAGATGAATATGATTACGATGCTGATAAAGTGTATGAACCAAATCCCATGGACACGGCCCTAACCCGAATTTATGAAAAACCATTGGGGCCAAATGGAGAACCAGTGCAGCATGAACCGTTGGTTAGAGACGGTAGTTTCATGCCCCGTATGATTGATCGCTACACGGAGATGCAATCGTTGTATATTCATGAACGCCGTCAAGTTGACTTGATGGAGCATTTATGGGCGGTGAAAGGCAATGAAGGTGAATGAAGTGAAGATGTTTTTTTAATTTATTATGTTTATGTTGTATTTTTAGTTATGCTTTGTTTTTTTTTTATGCTTTATTATTTTTAGTTGTGGGTTGTTTATTTTTTATGCTTTGGTTGTGGGTTGTTTATTTTTTATGCTTTGGTTGTGGTTTGTTTATTTTTTATGCTTTGGTTGTGGTTTGTTTGTTTGTTTGTTTTTTTTAATGCTTTGGTTGTGGTTTGTTTTTTATGTATGGAATGTTTTGAATAAAAAGGATTTTTGTTGAATATTTTCTTTATTCATTAAAAGAAAAGCAATACAACTAATAAAATAAAATACATGAATTAAACAAAACAAAAAATACAATGAAATCAAAGGCAAGTAAACTAAGACATGAAAGGCAAGCAAACTATTTTAATAGTTTTCATCATTTAACCAATTCGTGTTGCTAGGTCCATCGTCACGAAAAAGTCTTTGTCTCATAATATCCCTTCGTTCTAGCTTCCAAAATTGTTTTGTTTCAGGGGACATATGGCGTGTATCCATGACCATGGTTTCTCGATCTTTTCTCTCAATGTTTTGTTCGCGTACATACTCCCTTTCTTTGCATACATACTCCCTTTCTTTTGCATATTCTAGTTGAATAGCCATATCGTGCTCTTGTTGTTTCAAGTCCATTTCAATTCTCATGGCTTGGTGGTGCTTTGAAAGTTCCTCCAAAAATTTAGATGCATTCTTGCTAGAATTACTCCCTCTCTTCGCGTTCACCGCCTTCCTCCCAATAGGCCTTGGCTCCTTTTCAATGGGTGAGTCTTGACTCATCGAGGAATCCATAGGTGAATCCGATGCCGGCGTCTCATGAAGTGGAGTCTCGTTCAAGACTACCGTCAGACCGGTTGGAATAATTTGGAATCTCTTACAAGTCTTCACACCTCCCAACAATGGGTATGGTTGAAACTTTTTTTCCCTTACCTAGTAGCACCCAACCACATTTGTGCTTGCATAATCTATAAAAAAAAAAATGGAAATGCAAGAAACTTTAAAAAATATTGGCAATGCAACATGTAAAAAAAAACTAATGCAAATTCAATAAATTTTAAAAAAATGCAACATGTATAAAAAAAAAAAAAAAACTAGAGACATATTAACAAAATATATAAATTGCAAGAAACATTTAAATAATAATTAATATGACATAGAAATTAATAGAACAAAAATGACAAATAATTTACCTCACTGCTAAGGTTTTCTCCGCTTCGATGGTTGTCCATTGCTTTTGTTAAGGCATTTCTCCATTTCGCCAACTCTTTATTAATAATTTTTCACCTACTGGATAATGCCATTTCTGCACGTGTAGAACCAATTGCCCTTTCACAAAATGCTTGATGAATTTTTTTCCACATGTGATAAAATTTAATCTCATTGCCCGTTACGGGACAATGACTAACTTGGACCCAAGCCTCACACAAGCTAACATCTTCCATCATGCTCCATGCCCCTCCATTTTCAGTAGAAGAACCCATAATATGATAGAGAAAAATACAATGTGAAAGTGAAAAAATATTGAGTAGAAAGTGAATAAATATTGAGGAGAAAGTGAATAATAGTAGAAGGAGAAGAAAATGTAAGAGGATTTGGTGTTAAAAGTGAAGGGTATTGGTTGGTATTTATACCCAAAAAAAAATAAAAATCAGTAATTTTTGTGTATTTTTTTAAAAAAAAATTCAATTTTTTTTTCAATTTTTATTGCAGAAAAATTGGCTGCCGTTGGATTAAAGGAAAAAATAGAATCGGAGAGCCAATAGGCCGACATGTGGAAGGTAGCCGTTGGCGGCTACTGTAGCGCGTCGTTTGAAATTTTTTTTAACGCTGAAGGGCTGACGCCAGCCTGGCATCAGCCATGACGTCACCGCACTCGGGCGCTTGCTCGGGCTGAACTCCACCTCGGGCCAGCCCAGTCTCGTGGCCCCCACCTCTTGCCCGGGCTGCTTTCTGCTGCTGCAAACCCACTTTTTTCCCAAACCCCCCCCCCCCCCCCCCCCCCCAGCCCGAGTCCAGCCTTGCTGTTGGACTTGCTCTTAGAATAAGTAAAGATTATTTTTTGATAGTTTGTCGCCAAATGGTACAGGTTATGCTTAAAATATTTCTCAAGGAAGCTTAAAAAGAGTTTTAAATATTTGAACAATTACTTTTATGAATCATCTTTTATGGATCAAATTAATATGAATTGCATGCTTATGTTGAAAGTGGAACCCAATGCCTTAGTTTTTTAATTAATTAAATTTTCTTTAAATCAAATTCTATTTAAATCTACTTCTCAATTAAAATTGTTCTTTTTCAGCTATGTTATTTTCTTTACATCGCTTTATGTGGATACAACATTCAGACTTACGAGCTACACTACTATACGACATATCCCCTTGAGTTTTGCAAAGTGGTACTAACAACACCCATATCTATACTACTAACATTATTATCAGCACATGAAGATACATTAATGATACATAATTACAATATTATAATATCAACACATTAAGATACATAAATCATTTTTAAAAAAAAACCACATTAAGATACATATTATCAATAGTGTCCATAAGATACATTGTTGTTAGGGGCATATTGGACTTTTGGCCGGGGAGAGAAGACCATGGTTTCATCTTCAATTGTTAACAAAGAACATATATTTTTTTTCTTCTCATTATTTGGCAGATCAAAAGTTAAAGAATTTAGGTGCCAATTTGGGTTCCTCATAATTCTATAAATGAATCCAATGACTGATTTGTCACCTTGAGGGAATGAAGCGACTTGCCACAAGCACCCTGCGTCATCAGCAAAATCACTTCATTTGCAGACTTGGGAGTAGGGTTGGTGATTGGAAGGTAAGGGCTCTTGTTCCGCTAGAGCGGCAAGGATGCCGAAGTTTTTTGGTTGAGAAAAGTTCTTGTGATGGTAGTGAAGGCTATGGTGGTGAAAGGTTCAGTAGGTAGAAGAGGAAGAAAGGGTTGAGGAACTAGAAATGACACTTTTAGCCTTCATTTTGAAGGTTAAATTGACGGACTATCACGACAAGACCCAATTGGAACTAATTGTTGAGTTCACAATGTAATTGCCAAAAAAAAAAAAAAAAAATTTAGGACTCAATTGGTATTCCTCAAGGTACAGTTCACGAACATGTACAGTTAAAACCCCAAAAATAAAAAGGTAAACCGTCAAATACCCCCTAAACTATCACGTTTGTCAAAATCTCCACCATGAATTATTTTTTCAGCCAATGTAGCTCTCAGACTTTTTTGTTTTTTGTTTTGAGGACCTTTCCAATTGAAATGGGCGATAGCATATTAAACTCACACACACAACATGGATGCTAGGACTCGAACCCAGGACCTTGCCTGAGAGAGTAAATACTCCAAACCACTACACTAGTGGGTGCTTTGCACTCTCAGACTATTTTAAATGGTCAAGTTTTTAGACTTCCATCTAATTTTTTGTTAATGGGTAAGTTTGTCATTTTAAAAGGACAATACCAAAAAAAATAAATAAATAAAGAAAATATAAAATCATGATTTCTTCTCTATTCTCTTTCTTCCTTCTTTTTCCTTTTCCTTCTTCTTCCCCTCTCCGTATGCAAGTGCACAACACCTTCTCTGCAACAAGCCCAACAAAGAGACGAGTAGTAACTTTGCTAACTTCGTACCTACAACCACTTTGGAATGTGCCTCAGATAATTCAATTTGAGATACCCATGTTTTTAAGAAATCCTCAGCAATCTATCTGTCAATCAAAATATCCAAAATCCAATGCAAATTACCAGCTTGCCTTGTAATCTGCCCCACATCTTGCAAGTCTGACTTTGCTGCCTGAGAAAAATGGTGGCGAAGCAATTGCAAACATCCATCACAAGCTGACTCTACTTATCTCAGAAATTCGGTTTGCTCCGCACAGGTACACCTACTACAAACCCCAGACAAGTCACACTTAGGCCTTATTTAGTTCACGGAATGGATTTGAGGGGAAATCATTTCCCATGTCATTTTCCAAGGAATGAGAATAAAATATTCATTTCCCACGTTTGGTAATGTCGGGAAAGTAATCGGGAGATTTCACTTTGTTTTATTTCCCATGTTTGTTTTGAGTGGGAATGGAAAACAAATTTTGTATAATTTTCCAATCATACCCATATTAAATCAAAAAAAAAATGCATTTAATGATACGTTGTAATTATAAATTGCTCATAGGGACAAAATAGTCATGAAAATTGTGCATTGAATGTTGGCTCGTTTTCCCAAACTTTCCCCTGAGGAGGGAAAACAAAACCCAAGTTAAGAGGAGGGCTTCACTTTCCCCCCTACTTTCCTATGTGCCAGGCAGCCATTCACATGCATGGACTTACCAAACATGGGAAAGTAATTGAATTCTCATTCTCAAGCCTCCTTTCCCATGAACCAAACGGGGCCAGAGCATCCACAGTGGGAGAGTGTATAATGAGGTGTATGTTAAATATGCACCCTTTGTGATCGGAATCACCCGTAATGGAGATGTGTAAACGAGTGTAAATTTGCATAACCACTATGAGATGCAAATTTAGATGCACATATACATCTTTTTTTACATCTCTTGCATGTGGGGACCTACATGAGAAAATGTGAGAAAAATGGACAAAAGTGGGACATACAGCAAAAAAGTGAATGAAATCAATTATATATCTTTAGATTTACATCTTCCCTATTGGAGCAAAAATTACATTTACAACCCCCAAAGGTGTAAAGGGGATGTAAAAGTGGCTTTACGCCCCTGAAAATACATCATCCCATTATGGATGCTCTTACGAACTATACTCACAAATAATAATGCTACTCTTACCACATTTGTATACCACATTCTTATATCATCTTATGTGGCAGCTAAGGTGGACATCCACATCAATTAAAATTATTTCATATTTTCTTTTCTTTTATGATTTATTTCAGTATTTATTTTTCTAATTGTCTTAATTAAAATACACTTCATTGATTTAATTAATGTGGCATATAATATGGACATGACACATCATATGATATAGAAATGTGGGATAAAAATGTGGTAAGTGTAGCATTACTCTATTCTAATAGTTCACTTCTCACTCAAATGCATGAATGTTTTTACCAAACTATAGAAAAAGCTTGACTGAACCAATGAATAGATTGAAAACACACGCCAATTAAATAAAGAGAAAAACTACCAATTTTATTTGAACAATCATAATAAAAATCATTTACATTAAACTTAAATTCGGATCAAATTAAATAAATTACACACTTATATTGAGAGCTTCTCCCTAGCTAAGGCTAGGGAGTTAGCTCCCCATGAAAATTAAAACAGAAATTAAAACTATATAGAGATGGAGAAAGGAGAGAAAGCTCATGAAGTGTGGAGCTCTTGGTGTGTTTTTGGACAAGGGTTACATCTCTTTTTATAGGAGTTTGGAGCTACTACTGTTGCAACCGACTGCAACATGCCTTGAATAAACAATTTCTCCATCTTGTTGGATAGCCCATTATTAATTCATTTACAATATTCCTTGCTTTAGTGTTGTCGGCTTCCACTTCCAATTGTCTTTGTTTTAACAATTTCTCCATCTTGTTGCACCACCAATTGTCATTCTTCTCTACTTTATTAACTATATCTCTTCTTTTCTTTTCTTTTGTTAGCATGGGTGTGGCACCTCTTGTTTTATCCATCATTGCATTTGCTGCACCAACAATTATCCCATAGTTTTAATAGTCCAAGGGATGCCAAATCCACTCAAGCCACCATCCATTGTTTAACTTGACAATAAAACATTGAAATTATCTCCTTGAACGTAGTGGATATTAGGTTTTCAATTGTTTTTATTACAAATACATAAGAATATCAAACTTCAACTTAAATAGTCAAAATAAACTAACCGAAAACACAAACAAATATAATTTTAGGGATAAAAATCATATTACTTTGGTGCATATCAGGTGTCTTATGTGTATATTAATTTGTTGATAAAAGTGTGAATAGTAGATGTATTATTGATGTATCTTAATGTGTTGATAATAGTGTGAGTATGTATCATTTCTGTATCTTTATGTGTTGAAAATAGTATAAGTAGTATGGATATGGGTATCATTTATGCATCTTCATGTTTTCATAATAGTATCAATAGTATGGGGGGTAATATATTAACTTTGGTAACCTCTGAATGGTAAACACTTGTTATTGAGATAATTGAGTATGTTATGTCAACGGTGTATGTTGCAGGTATAAAATGGAATCTGGGTTTGAACTATGTTTTCCAGAGTCAAAGTTCAATTATGCGCTGATAAATAATTTTTTTGTGACGAGTATAGTCATGTGTAATTTTGCCATGTAGTTCATTGACTCACTTATGACAAGATTTAGAGGGACCTATTTTGGGCACCTGATGAACCTGCATACAATTCAATTTAGTGGTCAAATTGTGCATGATTTGGCACTTCGACGTGTTGCAAGACTTGGTGTGAAGGACATGCATGGGCTTAGTTATGCAATAGAGTTTATCGTTACTCACTTCACTGTAAAATACTTTTATCTAATCAGTGATATAAAATTTATTGAATAAAGCCTCCCATAACGGCCGCCGATGATGCTTAGAATCAGTTAGCAACAAAAATCAAATTATGTGTGAGGACTTAGAAAATGCATTCTTAACGTGCAAAAGAGGAAGCGATGACTTATTCAAATTGGGAATGCTTTATTTTGTCGAGTTTGTGATATTGGGGAAAGCCCAAAATGTTAAGATAAACGAGGAGTACTTACACTTAGTACATAATATGAATGAATTCAACAATTATCTGTGGGGCTCTATATTGTTTGAGCACATGCAATATTCTTTGTTGTTTGCTCTTGGAAAACATGAGGTGAAGAGGTCAGTGAAAAGGGGAAGAAAAGACGATCGGGATGGAGTATAAAGGGATTGAGCTTTGCTTTCCAAGTAATATTTAGTTCATAGTTACTTTTTGTAAAGTTAAGTTCGTAAGCACTGACTTTGAAAATATATTTGGTGTAGATTTGAAATTGCTGAATTGGAATTACCCCTCAAGATATTGTAAACGAATCGAGGAAGCTAAATAGTCCCTCGAATTTGCCATTGGGAAACCACAGAAAAAATCCTTGAATTTGGAAAGCTGAACACGTATATATTTGATCTTTCAAAGCAACATTTGTTACTTTATGGGTGGCCTTTTAGACTGAAAAACTGAAAAACCGTAAAAACCAACCGATATTATACCGCATTGAAACCGCAATACCCGGAAACCGACCGAAAATTGCTATTTTAGAAACCGCACCACAATTGCGGTTGTGGTTGATGAAGTTGGCAACTCGCAGTTATAGCAAACCGCAATCATATTTTAAATAATAATAAAATTGCAAGGATGATGAGGTTGAATTCTACAAGGAAATGGAACATATGACAACTTGTAAGTAATTTGTTTATTTATGCTCATGTTATTTATACTTCTTCTTATAATAAAATGTACTAAACTTATGTTGTTTTATTTGTAGATAACATTGGTGCTCAAACAACGCAACCGGGTCCTTCAAATCCACTCACCACCACCAACACTTGAGTTCTCCTTTTGATTTGTAACTTCAATTAACTTTGAATTGGATTTTTCCTTTGGATTGTAACTTAAATTCATTTTGCATTGCATCTTCCTTTTGGTTTGTAACTTTAATTAACTTTGAATTGGATTTTTTCTTTGGGTTGTAACTTTAATTCATTTTGCATTGCGTTTGTCTTTTGGTTTCTAACTTTAAAGGATTTGGAATTCAATTTTTCTTTAGGTTGTGAATGCTTGAGATATTGAGGTTGAGGTTGTGAATTTATATATACTTGAGAAGTTGAGGTTGTGAATTTATATTTTTGGGTTAAAGTATGCTTGAACTCAAAAGGCTTCAAAAGAAGCATCAAAACTAGGCCTAAAATGTGGAAGATTGGATTTTTATGACATAAAAAGAACTTGGGGTTTAAACCGTTAATTCACGGTAACCAACCAAACTTGTGGTTTTACCGCAATGCGGTAAACCACAAAAAGCGGTCAATATGCGGTTTCAAAAATCACCTTACCTCATATAGTCGGTTGGTTTGCGATTTGGGCAAAAATTCGCGGTTACCGAACCGCAACCACCCACAGTTTACTTAATAATATATTTGAATAATATGTTTGTGAATGTCAATTTTTTTATAATTAAAATCAAAGACAATCTTGTCCAATCAGTCCATAAAAAAACAAAAAAGAACTTGTGTTTCAAATCAAACCGATCCAAGGCCAAGCCTATTTTCAATGTACGGATGATAAATTCCTTTGGTTATTATTACAACTTACAATTGACAAAATAAATGCGAAGACAATCATCAGATGAAGTCATCCTCAATAGTAAATAATGCAAACAGTCAATACTTTTAATCACAACCCACACTTTGAGAGACATCAAGTTATTTCACCCATACGGTCGACACGCCTAAACCATGAAGGAGAATCATTTCCAGAACGAAAAAGGTCACCATTTTCATTCGCACTCCGTCCCTATACCATATGGTGCAAGATTTGTACAAGTAATTAATACACATGTTGACATGCATGGATATGTATTATGTAAACATGAGAGAGAGAGAGAGAGAGAGAGAGAGAGAGAGAGAGAGAGAGAGAGAGAGAGAGAGAGAGAGAGAGAGAGAGAGAGAACCTGTATGATTGCTTTAAAAGCAGGAGTGAGATTGTGTAGGATTGCTTTAAAAGCAGGAGTGAGATTGCTACACCCTTCCATATGAATTCTTGTTAAGGAGTTTAATGACTTCTCCAAGCCAATAATCTCAGTAAGCTTGGGGGTGTGATTAAGATGCAATTCTCTCATGCGCAACATTTTTGAAAAATTTGGCATTTTTTCCAATGCAATGCACTCATCTGCTTGCAGGATTTCCAAATTAGTTGGTAAATCCGGGATTGCTAGAAGCTTTGTGCAATTAGACAATTGTAAAGTTTGAAGCTTGGAAAGGTGGTTGAGGGTTAGCAGCCTCTTAAAAGCATTTCCTCTTAAATCTAAAACTCTCAAAGAACATAGACCCCCAAGATCTTTAGGAATTGCTCTATCAACTAATTTGTAGTCCGCAAGGTATAAGTATTTAAGGTTTTTCAGTTGTACTATGGATTGGTGAATCTTGGACAAACTCTTACAGTCGTGGAGTCTCAAGATTCACTACTAAAAAAAACATTTTGCTCGACGAAATAAGTTTATTGCGCAAAGTACAATTTCGTCACACAAAACCTGCGCGACGAAAATTTGGTCCCGCATGATCCGTCATGCAAAACTCGTGAAGAAAGGGTTTGCGTGATGAAAAATAAACTTCGTTGCGCAGAGCTACTTTGCGCAATGAAACTTAACGTTGCGCAAATCTACCTTAAGCGACGAAAAATATTGGTCGCTCGCACAAGTTTTGCACGACGAAAAGTATTGGTCGCGCAAAGTTTTGCGCAACGAAGAATATTAGTCGAGATCACCAGAAAATTGAACAACACATGCTTAAACATAGCCACCAACGAAATTGGAATTAAATCCCGCGTGCAAGAAGTCAGTAATTATTTACATGTTGAAGGATCAGATGATGTTCGCATTATTGGCATTTCGGGTATGGGTGGAACGGGTAAGACAACAGTTGCAAAAGCCATTTTCAACGAATTTCGTCAAAGAAGGTGAGAGTTTTCTTTCAGAAATGAGGAAATGGGATGGTTAAATTGCAAAATCAACTTCTTTATGATGTTTTGAAACCGGCCAAGATAGAGGTAAGTACACTACTTTAAAAAATACTTTGTGCGATGAAATAAGTTTGTTGCGCAAAGTACAATTTTGTCGAGCAAAACCTGCGCGACGAAATGAATGATCCATCGCACAAAACTCATGAAAAAAGGTTTTGCACGATGAAAAATAAACTTCATCGCGTAGAGCTACTTTGTGCGACGAAACTTAACGTCGCATAAATCTACCTTGAGCGACGGAAAATATTGGTCGCTTGCTCAAGTTTTGCACGACGAAAAGTATAGGTCGAGCAAAGTTTTGCGCGGCGAAGAATATTGGTCGAGATCACCAGAAAGTTGAACAACACATGCTTACACATATCCACTAATGAAATTGGAATGAAATCCCGCGTGCAAGAAGTTAGTAATTATTTGCATGTTAGAGGATCAGATGATGTTCGCATTATTGGCATTTCGGGTATGGGTGGAACGGGTAAGACGACAGTTGCAAAAACCATTTTCAACGAATTTCATCAAAGTTTTCAAGGTGAGAGTTTTTTTTTCAAAAGTGAGGAAAATGGATATGGTTAAATTGCAAAATCAACTTCTTTGTGATGTCTTGAAACCAGCCAAGATAGAGGTAAGTACACTTCTACAAAAAAACACTTTGCGCGACGAAATAAGTTTGTTGCGCAAAGTACAATTTCGTCGCACAAAACCTGCACGACGAAAATTTCGTCGCGCGTGATCCGTCGCGCAAAGCCCGTGAAGAAAGGGTTTGCGCAACAAAAATTGAACTTCGTCGCGCAGAGCTACTTTGCACGACGAAACTTAACGATGCACAAATCTACCTTGAGCGACGAAAAATATTGATCGCTCGAGCAAGTTTTGCGTGACGAAAAGTATTGATTGCTCAAAGTTTTGCGAGACAAAGAATATTGGTCAAGATTACCAGAAAATTGAACAATACATGCTTACACATATCCACCAACGAAATTGGAATGAAATCCCGCGTGCAAGAAGTCAGTACTTATTTGCATGTTGGAGGATCAGATGATGTTCGCATTATTAGCATTTCGGGTGTGGGTGGAATGGGTAAGACGACAGTTGCAAACGCCATTTTCAACAAATTTCATCAAAGTTTTCAAGGTGAGAGTTTTCTTTCAGAAGTGAGGAAAGGGGATATGGTTAAATTGCAAAATCAACTACTTTATGATGTCTTGAAACCGGCCAAGATAGAGGTAAGTACACTACTTAAAAAAATACTTTGCGCGATAAAATAAGTTTGTTGCACAAAGTACAATTTTGTCGCGCAAAACCTGCACAACGAAACGCATGATCCATCGCGCAAAACTCGTGAAGAAAGGGTTTGCACGACGAAAAATAAACTTCGTCCCGCAGAGCTACTTTGCGCGACGAAACTTAACGTCACGTAAATCTACCTTGAGCAACGAAAAATATTGGTCGCTCGCGCAAGTTTTGCACGACAAAAAGTATTGGTCGCGCAAAGTTTTGCACGACAAAGAATATTGGTCGAGATCACCAGAAAATTGAATAACACATGCTTACACATAGCCACCAACGAAATTGAAATGAAATCCCGCGTGCAAGAAGTCAGTAATTATTTGCATGTTGGAGGATCAGATGATGTTCGCATTATTGACATTTCGGGTATGGGTGGAACGGGTAATTTTCCTTCATACCTGGCCGTTGAAATTTTTTGGTTACAAGCAGTTCAAAGTAAAAATTAAACAAATGCAAGATTTATTATTGAGTGTAGGAGTAAATTGATTGAATAAGATTTTACACCTTTCCTTCACCATGACTAAAGATTTTGAGAATGAATAAGATTTGAATATATTAGGCAGAGCATTAGACTCGCACTTGAGTAATTTCTGGACCAGATGGATTAGGACTAGATTCTTTTTTCTTTTTTTTTCAAAACTGTATATATATATATATGTATATATGTATAAATACATACATTATGTATGTATATATATGTTCTTTATATGTATATATGTATAAATACATATATTATGTATGTATATATATGTTTTTTATAATATATATAATATATATGTATATATGTATATTATAATATATATACATATATTATACATATATAATGTATATGTATATATACGTGTGTATATATGTATATTATAATATAATATAATATAATATATACACATATATTATACATATATAATATATGTGCATGTAGGTGTATATGTATATTATAATATAATATTATATATATATATATACACACATGGGTATGTTATATAATAATATACATGTATATATGTATATTATAATATAATATAATATATATACACATATATTATACATATATAATATATGTGCATGTAGGTGTATATGTATATTATAATATAATATATATATATATATACACACATGGGTATGTTATATAATAATATACATGTATATATGTATATTATAATATATATATATACATATATAATGTATATGTGTGTATATGTATGTGTATATATATTATAATGCATACATGAGTATAATATATATACACACATATATATATATATATATATTATAATATATATTAAATATATGCATGTATGCTATTATTATAATATTGATATGTATATGGGTATATTATAATAATAATACATGTATATATGTACATTATAGTATATGTGTATATAAGTATAATAATAATAATAATAATAATATATGTTATTAGTATTACAATATAGTATTATATATATGCATTTTATACATTAGTGAGCATGAGACTAGTTAATCCTCCCTTTCTACATGGGCTTAGTAGTCCCCTCTTAAGGAGGTGTTTTTGGTGGGCCTAGTATTAGCAATCTCATCTAAGACTAGGATTAGATAAAACAAACATGGTACTAAATTTAGTCCAAGGCAAGCCTGTGTAACAAACGACCCCTTAAGGGACCTAGTCTGAATTTATAAGTAGTTGGGCTACTCCACCTATTGCTAGTTGGTTTTGGTGTGAAACCTCAACTTCCTTTATGATATCAAGCAATTTTGGGAATATAGTAAACCTAGCATTTTCCTACTTGAATAGTTACTGACATATGGTAAATAGAGGGTTAAAAAAAAACCAACATACATTATGTTGGCAATTAAATTTTGGAAAAAGGAAAGGGTAATAGCAGGAAGTTAAAAAATAGATCTGCTTTCTATAAAATAAAAAATAAATTTAAAAAAAAAATGTAGATCGTTGAAATATTTGTGTAATTACCCATTATTGTTGTTAAGGTTCCCGCCAGCCAAATTTGCAGCTTCAGACAAAGCAGATCTCCACCTCTCTATCTTATCTTTATCTTCAGGGAAGTTCGATTCATGTCTTTGAAATGCTTCTGCAAAACTACCAGTTTGGTTCCTGACGTGTAGGATCAACATCATAGAAAATTGGCAAAACCATTTGCCCAAGTCTTCTTCTTCTACACTCCATGATCTTCTCCAGCTCCTCAAGACACCATGTGGAATCCGCATACCTGTTTGAGAAGACGATGACAGAGATCCTAGACTGTTCGATTGCTTGCTTTAGTTCTCCTGATATATTTTCGCCTCTTGGTAGTTCTTTCTCATCAATATAGGCGTTGACCCTGTTGTCTATTAATGTACAATAGGGGTGGTCCGTGAAGTTCTTGCTTGTGTCTTCATCTCTAAAGCTCAAGAACACGTCGTATTTCCACTGTTTTGAGGAATTGGATGGTGAGGATGAAGAGGAGGCTTCGAGCGCTGTACTGGCGGCATCCATGAATTGTTCTTGACAGAGGTTGTGTTTTGCACAGATGATATGGGAAATGACCAATGTTTGTACCGTGACTAACCGAGCAAGAGGAGTCCCACATTGGAAAACTACAAGAGATGGAGACTCCCCCCTCACTTATAAAAGAAGACTGCTCTTTCCTTAGAAGGGGATCCTGGTCTTGGATCTAGACCCTTAGGCCTTGGACTCTCTCTTCTGGATCCATCTCTGGGCTGGGCTTCTCACTTGTTATCTTTATATTTGGGTCTAATTCCCGTTTACAAATGTAAACAAACATTATCATAATGAGAACACCCTTCTCCGTGGACGTAGCCCATCATTCGGGTGAACCACGTATATCTTGTCTTCTATATGTTTATCGTTTGCCCAAATCCTCACACACTTGGTGAAGGTCCTCACCTTCATCCATCATCCATGTATATCTTGTCTGTGGGAATCGACACAAGAAGCCTTTGTCGTTCTCCCTTCCTTCAGTGCCCTTCGGCACCCTTTCAATCATCACCTTTTAAGCTTATCGTTTAACACAATACGTGCCGAAGCCACCATGAGATCTCGAGGCACCAATATGCCGAAGACATGTATTTGCTGAAGCAACCCACCTTTCAGATACTTTAAGGAGTTTGAAGGCTGCCAAATATTCATCTAGAATATCACTTTGCATGGCTTGCATAACCAGGAACAAGCCACCATTTCAATCCAAAGGAAGCCCACGTTTCAATTCCAATTATTTAAATGAAGTGAAGAAAACACATTGACAATAGCACCAATTTGGCGGTTGCTGAATGTCTTGCCGCCACTTTGCATGGCCAAGGAGCAAACCAATGTTTCGATATGAAGGATGCACACATGCATTCTCCCCAAAAGATAAGATTCCTTTTTCTTGCATTTCGTTATTTCAATATACTTGCAAGCACACCATATTTATTACAAGCCAATTTAACATGAGATATGAGAATAAACAAAGCCTATGTGGTCAGAATAAAAGCCATTGGTGGGCCAACATGGTGAAAATACACATGGACATCGGTCCAATCACAGCCCAGCATGCTGATGCACATAAGGTACAAAGGAAGCCACCAAAAATCCCACCATCTGAAGACAAAGTACGAGCTTCAGATCTGCACCTCACATATTGTCTCCAAAATATGGCACACCCCGCCAAGAAATTTCTCAAGGCACCCAGCACCCTCCATCACTTAAATCAGAAGCTTGGCACACTGTCATTCTATGATTTAAGGGCTAGCGAGTTGAACATAATTCAGCAAATGTGGATAAATATACTACGAATTGACAGTGGCAACATGCCGTTCGGAACTCCATCAGCCAAGTCAACCAATTGGCCAAACCTGAAACAGCAAAGAAGAAGAAGTAGCTCTCTGCGATGCTATGTTTCTCCAAAAACCAGAGCATGGACCGCCGCCACCTCGCACTATCTCCTCCCCATCTCTGCCACAACCTCTCAAGGCACCCAAATCCTATTGGTGATGCCTTAGAGCAAGTCCAGCAGTGCTGGTGGACTCGGGCTGGGGGGGGTTTGGGGCAAAAAACCAAGTCCAGCAGCAAAGGTTCAGCCCGGGCGAGAGTGGGGGCCACCAAAACGGGCAGGCCCGAAGGCGAATTCGGCCCGAGCTCGGGCCCGAGGTCTGGGACAAAATAGCTGACGCCATGCTGGCGTCAGCCCTGGAGATTTGAATTTTTTTTTTTTACCGTTGGTGCGTGCATTGCACGCGCCAACGTTAAAAAAAATTTCAAATCAGCGCTACAGTGGCCGCCAACGGCTCCTTGACACGTGGCGGCCTCTGGTCGCTCCGATTGGAATTTTTTCTTCAATCCAACGGCAGCCAATTTTTCTGCCAAAAAAAATTGAAAAAAAATCGAATTTTTTAAAAAAAAATACACACAAATTACAGTATTTTTTGTGTATAAATACCAACCAATACTCTTCACTTTTAATACCAAATCCTCATATATTTTCTTCTCCTTCTACTATTGTTCACTTTCTCCTCAAATTTTATTCACTTTCTATTCAATATTTTTTCACTTTGAAGTTGTAATTTTTTTCTAGCATATTATGGGTTCTTCTAATGAAAATGGAGGGGCATGGAGCATGATGGAAGATGTTAGCTTGTGTGAGGCTTGGGTCCAAGTTAGTCATTGTCCCGTGACGGGCAATGAGATTAAATTTTCTCATATGTGAAAAAAAATTCATCAAGCATTTTGTGAAAGGGCAATTGGTTCTACACGTACAGAAATGGCATTATCCAGTAGGTGGAAAGTTCTTAATAAAGAGTTGGGGAAATGGAGAAATGCCTTAGCAAAAGCGATTGACAACCATCGAAGCGGAGAAAATCTTAGCAGTGAGGTAAATTATTTGTCATTTTTCTTCTATTAATTTCTATGTCATATTAATTTTTATTTAAATGTTTCTTGCAATTTATATATTTTGTTAATATGTCTCTAGTTTTTTTTTAATACATGTTGCATTTTTTTATTATTTCTTTAATTTCCATTAGTTTTTTTTTACATGTTGCATTGCCAATATTTTAAAAATTCTCTTGCATTTCCATTTCATTTTTTTTTTATAGATTATACAAGCACAAATGTGGTTTGGTGCTACTGGCCAAGGGAAAAAAAGTTTCAACCATACCCATTGTTGGGAGGTGGTGAAGACTTGTAAGAGATTCCAAATTATTCCAACCGGTCCGACGGTAGTCTTGAACGAGACTCCACTTCATGAGACGCCGGCATCGGATTCACCTATGGATTCCCCGATGAATCTAGACTCACCCATTGAAAATAAGCCAAGGCCTATTGGGAGGAAGGCGGCGAAGGCGAAGAGAGGGAGTAATTCTAGCAAGAATGCATCTCAATTTTTGGAGGAACTTTCAAAGCACCAAGCCATGAGAATTGAAATGGACTTGAAACAACAAGAGCACGATATGGCTATTCAAGTAGAATATGCAAAAGAAAGGGAGTATGTACGCAAAGAAAGGGAGTATGTACGCGAACAAAACATTGAAAAAAAAGATCGGGAAACCATGGCCATGGATACAAGCCATATGTCCCCTGAAACAAAACAATATTGGAAGCTAGAACGAAGGGATATTATGAGACGAAGACTTTTTCGTGACAATGGACCTAGCAACACGGATTGGTTAAATAATGGAAACCATTAAAATAGTTTGTTTGCCTTTCATGTCTTAGTTTACTTGCCTTTGATTTCATTGTATTTTTTGTTTTCTTTAATTCATGTACCTTTGATTTCATTGTATTTTTTGTTTTCTTTAATTCATGTACCTTTCATTTCATTGTATTTTTTGTTTTGTTTAATTCATGTATTTTATTTTATTATTAGTTGTATTGCTTTTCTTTTAGTCAATAAAGAAAATATTCAACAAAAATCCTTTTTATTCAAAACATTCCATACATAAAAAACAAACCACAACCAAAGCATAAAAAATAAACAACCCACAACCAAATCATAAAACATAAACAACCCACTCACAACAAAAAATAAACAACATACAACATAAACATAATAAAATAAAAACAACTTCTTCACTTCACTTTATTCACCTTCATTTCCTTCATTGCCTTTCACCGCCCATAAATGCTCCATCAAGTCAACTTGACGGTGTTAATGAATATACGACGATTGCATCTCCGTGTAGCGATCAATCATACGGGGCATGAAACTACCGTCTCTAACCAACGGTTTATGCTGCACTGCTTCTCCATTTGGCCCCACTGGTTTTCATAAATTCGTGTTAGGGCCATGTCCATGGGATTTGGTTCATACACGTCATCAGCATCGTAATCATATTCATCTTCCACAATCATGTTATGGAGGATGATACAAGTCATCATTATACTCCTAAGCACCTCCTCGTCAAATAGACGTGCCGCGCCCCTGATAATAGCCCACCGAGCTTGAAGGATACCAAAGCACCTCTCAACATCTTTTCTGTACCCCTCTAGATAGCGAGCAAAAAAAATTTCCTTATGGGATCGGGGATGTGGAATTGTTTTCACAAATGTTGTCCACCTCGGGTATATGCCATCAGCTAGATAATACCCGGTCTGGTAGATGGTATTGTTAATTTCATATGTGATATTTGGGGCTTCACCTCTCAAAACATCATTGAACACCGGGGATTGACATAGGACATTCAAATCGTTTTGAGATCCGGCAACTCCGAAGAAGGCGTGCCAAACCCATGTATCAAAACCAGCAACTGCTTCCAGGATGATACTTTTCTGCCCTTTTCTATTTCCGTAGTCCCCTTGCCAAGCAGTTGGACAATTTTTCCACTGCCAGTGCATGCAGTCAATGCTACCAATCATGCCAGGGAATCCTCGAGACTCAGCTTTTTGGAGAAGCCTTTGCAGGTCCCTGGGCGTAGGTCTGCGGAGGTAGTCTCTGGTGTAAAGAGTTTCCACTGCATCACAAAATCGCACCAAGCTCTCCAAAACAGTGGACTTCCCCATCCGAGCAATCTCATCCACCTGATCAGCAGATGACCCATACGCCAACATTCGTATCACAGCTGTGAACTTCTGCTCTGGAAGAAGTCCCAAATTTCCAGCACAATTTCTTTTTTGAACAAAATATTCATCATAATTGCAAATATCATGCATGATTTTATTGAACAAATGGGGTTGCATTCTATATCTCCCTCGAAAATGAACATCAGAGTACAGAGATTGTGGGATAAAATAATCTTTCATAAGATTCTTACCCCGGGAATGTCTATGTCTGTCCACATTTGGGCGACGGCCTTCTCGTGAACCACAACAAGCCTGCTTTTCTTCCTCCAGCAAAGCAACTGCTATGCCAAGTTGCTCATCTAGTTCTCTCTGCGCCCTTTTGCTTGCAGCTCGTCTACGCATTCTTTCTCTAGTTTCTCGCTCTTGCCTCTCCAAAACCTCTTCCATGTCTGCCATTGAGAATGGAGAATGAAATCTAAAATTTGAGAAATGGAAATGTAGAGAAGAACTGGTGTGGGAGGTATGAGCTGAACCTCTGATTTTATAGAAAAATGTACACATATAGATATGACACGCGGCGCAATCTTAGAGGGTGAAAATCTTATCTGAAATTTGAAATTCAAATGAAATTTCAAAATTCAAATTTATCTGAAATTTGAATTTCGATATGTATCTGAAATTTGACATTTTAAATTTATCTGAAATTTGAATTTTGAAATGTATCTGAAATTTGAAATTTATCTGAAATTTGAAACCGAAAATCTTATCCGATATGAATAGTATTGGCACGTAGGAACCCAAAAATCTTATCCGAAAATATTATCCAAATTAATTGTTTAAGTAAACAAAGTTGTGAAAAAAACAAAAAAATGAATAGTATTTGCCATGGCAAGCCCCAACTGCTGGAAACACATTTTGCTGGAGGGGGCTAGGGTAGGCACTATTCACATGAATAGTGCCTGCCCTAGGGCTAATCTTGCCATGGCAAGAGGCAACTGGTGGAAATGCTCTTACCCTTCGGCAAAACTATGCAAAGGCAAGGAGGCTCACAAAATCGCTAACTCGTGAAGCCCAGCTCCAAGGCAGGCCCGGCTCCAAAGTAACAAAACCTTCCCAATTAATCTTGCCGAACAGCAAGTCCGGTGCGAGTCTAGCAGTAACCTCACAAGAATTGCTTCAACGAGCTCACCACTTGCCGAACGCTGGGACTTGCAAACCCACAAAACCAAAACCGATCCAAGTGCTCCTTACCGAAGCAAGACTAGCTCAAGGAGCACCCGAATTGCAGGCTTAGGCCCAACCTTTGCGAACCCAGCTCCACCAGCTTTCACCCTTTGTCGAAACCACGAAGCTCCAATCTCGGCCCGGCTCCCTTGCCGAACGGCTAGGGTTGTGCAGAAGCTGCAAGGCCCTCCAACAAAACTCCTTTCGAAGATCAAGCACGACAATCGGCCACACCCATGAGACTACACAGTCCTCTCACGAACCCAGTCCCCTTGCCAAACGGTAAGAACCGTGAAGAAGATCTCGGAGCTCCCCGAAATTTGTCACCAAATGACCCTGCTGAAAACTGCCTAGATCACACCTTGCCGAAGACACAAGAGGCCTAAAAAAAAATTCCCAATCGACCCTTGCCGCGGCAAGGGTTGAGAAAAAACAAATGGGGGCACGACACCAAAGACCCAGCCCCAACTCGTCGCAGGAACCAAGGACCCAGATCCTTGTCGAACGGTATCAGCTTCTACCGATCAAATCTGCCGCACCCGTGAAACCTCATGGTCCTTTCGCAAGGACACCTGCCGAAGGTCTGTGCGAAACCACCACAAGAAGCTCAAAATTTTCTCAATGCACCCTTGCCAGCTCTCTTTGATATCTCTTACCGAGGATTTAAAAGGAGGCTCGCACATATGTTCAAGCTATGGACGTCGCAAAATGGGACTGTTGCTTCCGAAGGAATTCGGGGGCTGAGATTTCGCACTATGATGGTTCCTATTTATTTCGGAGGGCACTGTCGAACGGCAACGGCCTATGCAAAATCTGAGCTCCTCCAAACATTCTTTCATACCTTGCCGAAGCCTTTTGCCGAAGGGGAACACTGACCAAGCTCTGTCGAGTTACCCCTGCTCGCAAGAATACCCATATTTCCCAAAGGGACCTTGCCGAACGGCAAGGCTTATAAGAGAAGTACACTTCCAAAACCCTAGTTATTAACAACACACCAAGGGCCCAGCCCCAAGAATTGTTTCAACGAGCTCACCATTTGCCGAACGCTGGGACTTGCGAACCCACAAAACCAAAACCTATCCAAGTCCTCCTTACCGAAGCAAGACTAGCTCCAAGGAGCACCTGAATTGCAGGCTTAGGCCCAACCCTTGCGAACCCAGCTCCACCAGCTTTCACCCTTGCCGAACGGCAAGGGCCGTGCTGAATTTATGAAGGCCTCTCGACTTCCTCAGCTCCAAAAATCTTGCAGAGGGTCTAAATGCCGAACTGCAAAAGCTGTTCAACCCGAAAGTCTCGCATAAGGCAAATGCACGAAAAGAAAAAGTCACAAAACTCCAAATCCTACCGAACGACAAAATCCCGCTCCAAGCCCCACTCCTTGCCAAAGCCAAGGTCTATGAAGAGGCCTCAAAAACTTTCCAAATAACCCTTGCCGAACGGCAAGGGCTGTTGAGCACAAAATCTGCTTCAAACCTTCTCTGCCGAAGACAAAAGCCATTCTCGAGAAGGATCTTTTTTCAGCACTGCCTTGCCAAAGGTCCAAACTCAAATATAATCTGTCTTCAAAAATCCCAGCTCCAAGAAGCTCTCTTTCACGAAAAACCCACCCTTGCCAAATGGCAAGGGCTGAGTAAAGGCAATTGGCAGATCTTGAAAAGTCTTACCGAATATACCTTGAACCCAGGTCGTGCTATTGAAGCCTATTTTTCCAACAACGAAACTCCTTCCCAGCCAACCTTGCCGAACGGCAAGGTTCATGCTGAAGTGTTCTAAGGTATCGCTAACAGTCCAGCCTCTTTGATGAGGGCCAAAACCAAGGAAGCTCGCAAGACAGCCTTATCGACCTTACAAGCTCACAACATCACGGTGCCGAAGTTGGGGAACCTCACGAAATCACCCTTGCCGAAGCTTCCTTGTCGAAACTTTGACGAAAAAATTTCTTGCCGAAATTCTGGTGGCCTAACCCCGAGCTCTCATGCCTACACAAAGAGCCCAGCTAGCGATGCCCGGCTCAAAATCATAGGCAACCCCGACTACCCGAAGATATGAATGCGAGGCTTCAAACACAAAACTTTACTCACCCCAGTCGAAAAGGTACTTAGGTCAACACTTGCAGAAGCTCCTAGCTGAAGAGTGTGCCCAGACCAACTTGCCGAAGACACCACAGGCTCTACAAAAACTTTCAATCAACCCTTGCCGTTCGGCAAGGGTTGTGCAGACAATAGAAGGCCCAGCTCCAACTAAGGCTCGGCTCCAAAACAAACTCCTAAGGCCAAGCTCCGTACACAAGCTTGGAGGCCCACGAAGTTGCGCCACGCCTCCTTTTTACCAAAGGCCCAAACCCAACCTCCTTCCAAGAAAGATCTTGCTGAACACAAAAAAAAAAAAAAAGCCTTGCCGAACAGCAGGCACTGTGCAAAAGGAATAAAGGGACTCGTAAAGTGCTCCCCAGGACACCCTTGCCGAAGCTTTAAGGCCCTAGCCCCCTGCTGAAGGTACTTAGGCCCTAGAGAAAATCATTCCCACTTGACCATGCCGAACGGCAAGGCCCATGCTCAGGCCATGGCGTACATCACGGCAAATTTCTCTTGCCTAACCCCTTGCAGCCCAGCTCCACAGAGCACAAACCCCAGGCCTTTGCCAAAGCCCAGCTCATGAGGCTCACCTACCAAGAACTTGGAAACTTGCAGGATCAAGCCCTTCAAGTTCTTGTCGAAGCCTTGAAGGCCCAGCTCCAAGGACCAGCCCTTGTCAAAGCCCAACTTGCGCAGTCTTGGCCCCCCTTGCCGAACGGCAATGGTCATGTACATGGCCCACTTGCCAAGCGCTCACTACTTGCCTCAACTCTCCACGCCTGGGTTCACGCAAGTTCAAGCGACCCGGCCTCCTTGCCAAAAGCCCAAACTTTGGCCACCGTGGTCACAGCCTCTTGCTATACGCCAAGCCAACTAATGCATGGTACCCTTGCCGAACGACAAGGGATTCACTCAGGCAAAGTGATGTGCTAATGGGTCTCTCTCATTGCCGAAGCCAAGACCAGACCCAGCCCCACGTGGCCCAGCGCATCCCACTTGCCTAAACATCGAGCCACAGCCACAAGGTACCAAAAAAAAATAAAAAATAAAGAAGAAGCTATTATTATTATTATTTCTTCAAATAATAATAAAAAAAATGCATTCTTGCATTTTTTTCCCTTCAGCACCCTTGTGCCTTAGGCATCCCCTTTGCCTTCGGCTTTGGCACCCCCGTGCCTAGCCACATCGCCTTTGTGCCTAGGCCCATTGCCTTCCGACATGTAATTCTTAGGTCTTCGGCACCCCCGTGCCCAAGCTACATCGCCTTACGACATGCAAGCTTTGTGTCGCCTTCGGCACCCTCATGCTTAGGCACATCACCTTGCGACATGCAAGCTTTGTGTCATCTTCGGTATCCCCTTTGCCTTTGGCACCTCCGTGCCTAGCTGCATTGCCTTGCAAACATGCAAGCTTTGGGTCTTCTTCGACACCCTCGTGCCTAGGCACATTGCCTTGCAACATGCAAGCTTTGTGCCTTCGGTATCCTCATGCCTAGCTGCATTGCCTTGCAAACATGCAAGCTTTGTGTCGCATTCGACACCCTCGTGCCTAGGCACATCGCCTTGCAACATACAAGTTTTATACCTTCAGCACCCGCATGCCTAAGCACATTGCCTTGTAACATGCAAGCTTTGTGTCACCTTCGGCACCATTGTCTTGCGACATGCAAGCTTTATGCCTTTGGCATCCTTTTGCCTTCGGCACCCCTGTGCCTAGCCACATCGTCTTGTGACATGCAAGCTTTGTGCATTCGGCACCCCCGTGCCTAACCACATCGCCTTGCGACACGCAAGCTCTGTGTTATCTTCGGCACCCTCACGCCTAGCCACATCGCCTTGCGACATGCAAGCTTTGTGCCTTCGGCACCCCCGTGCCTAGCCAGATCACCTTGCGACATACAAGCTTTGTGCCTTCGGCATCCCTTTGCCTTCGGCACCCCTGTGCCTAGCCACATCATCTTGCGACATGCAAGCTTTATGCCTTCGGCACCCTCGTGCCTAGCCACATTACCTTGCAACATACTAGCTTTGTGTTGCCTTCGGCACCACCGTGCCTAAGCACATCGCTTTGCAAACAGGCAAGCTTTGTGTCACCTTTGGCACTTTCGTGCCTAAGCCCATCGCCTTGCGACATACAACTTTGTGCCTTCAACAACCTCTTAACCTTTGGCACCCTTGTGCCAAGTTCTTTCCCTTCCAAATGTCCTTCTTACCCGGGAACTTGGGGGACTATGGGCAGTGCACTATACAGCTTGGAAGATGAACTGTGGTGTTGCTCAGCCAGTGCACTTAAAATTACAAGTCCCCGACCAAGAAGTACCTTCTTACTCACGAACTTGGGGGACTACTGTTTGTACCGTGACTAACCGAGCAAGAGGAGTCCCACATTGGAAAACTACAAGAGATGGAGACTCCCCCCTCACTTATAAAAGAAGACTGGTCTTTCCTTAGGATTCTGGTCTTGGATCTAGACCCTTAGGCCTTGGACTCTCTCTTCTGGATCCATCTCTGGGCTGGGCTTCTCACTTGTTATCTTTATATTTGGGTCTAATCCCCTTTACAAATGTAAACAAACATTATCATAATAAGAACACCTTTCTCCGTGGACGTAGCCCATCATTCGGGTGAATCACGTATATCTTGTCTTCTATATATTTATTGTTTGCCCAAATCCTCACACACTTGGTGAAGGTCCTCACGTTCATCCATCATCCATCACACCTCATCACTAAGTTAAACTCAACCTTGACCTAACCATTTTGAGCATCAACAACCAAGTTAAGTCAACACCTACCAGTCCACAAAAGAAGCCGGTAATAAGTTTTTTATTTTTCTTTGCGAATGATAGTTTAACTTATTTCTGCTTTAGTGTTATCAAACCAGAGGCAGAAGCAAATGATATGTCTCTTCCCCCGGCGATCAGCTGTCCATTTCCTCCCCCTTTCGTTCTCCTTTATTCTTATCAATTGGGGAATTAAGTTTGGTCTGAAGGATCAAGAAGAGAGGCCGGGTCGTTTTCCCTATTCATAAGAGAGGCTGGGTGGTGGCAAGGATCAAGCAGGTTTATTTTTAACTTTCTTTTGAATCTGTTGTATTTTTTCTCCCTTAGTTTTTTAGCTTATGTCGATTTCCTTTTCCCAAAGGCCATCATCGTATTTCGTTTTGGAGTGAACTACAGATCTAGTCCTTTAACCTTGGGCAATCGGATCTGCGAGTGATTATGGAGCCGTTGGTTGTCCTTGTTTTTTTGTTTTGGGTCGGAGGCGATGGAGTCCGATATCTTTTTGTCTTTTTGCTAGGAATTCCTTTTTTCCTCTCATCTTGCCGGAGAGAGATGATTCATTTGCTTGATTTATGATTAAATTTTCTTTCTTTCTCAAGAAACAAAAACCTTTTTTTTTTTTAATGCGGAGAGACAAAAAACTTGGGCCCCCCCAACAAGTAACATTTACTTGTTAATATAAATAGTATTATTATACGTGAATAAGTTAGGGCAACTATGTTTAGTTTTAACATGTAATATTTGAATATTTATGTAATTTTTATACTAGTATTGGACTCCTGGACTTGCCATTCTAGCTCTGTCCCTGAAAGAAGCGGTTTGACTTCAATCGGATTACTAATTAGACGAAAAACTTGTTCAGCATACAAGTCTGCACTGCAGGAACAATTAATGGATACCAGTACAGCCGTTGAAGCCTCCTCTCCAACCTTCTCATCCTCTTCAACCTGCTCCTTAGACGATGAGATGTACGATGTGTTCTTGAGCTTTAGAGGTGAAGACACACGCAAGACCTTCACCGACCACCTCTACTGGAGGTTAAAACATGCTAGAGTCGACGTGTTTATTGATGAGAATGAAATAAGAGGAGGAGAAATTTTACCAGACGAACTCAAGCAAATAATCGAACGGTCCAGGATCTCTGTCATCATCTTCTCAAGGAGGTATGCGGATTCCATATGGTGTCTTGAGGAGCTGGAGAAGATCATGGAGTGTAGAAGAACACTGGGGCAAATCGTTTTGCCAATTTTCTATGATGTTGATGCTGAAGATGTCAGGAAACAAACTGGTAGTTTTGCAGAAGCATTTCAGACACATGAAGTGCGCTTCCATGGATTTAAAGATGAGGAAGAAAATATACAGTCGTGGAGAAAGTCTCTAACTGAAGCTGCAGGTCTGGACGGCCTTGTTTTTAGCAAGAGTGATGGGTAATTATTTATTTCCATTTCTTTGTTTTTTTCTTCATTTTCTTAATGTTATTCCCGACCCATCTTTGGGTTTTCAGAGTAATGCTGAGCTAAACTCTGATCGATTCACATGGATCAGGATCAACATGGTGCACCGCAATTAAATATGTTTCTTGTAATGTTTTCAGAAGTTTACAAAATTTTAGTAGGATTTTAAAAGTTTGGTTCATCAATTTCTGATTAAATGTTCAACTATATATTCAATTTTCCCAAGCTCTGTATTCATAATAGTAAAATATTAGTTCAATTTAATCTGTTCCTAATAAATCTTACTTTGCTCAATTTTGATTTTATCTACCAGGTATGAAGGAGTGTTTATCAGGAAAATTATTGACGAGATCAACAGAAAATTAACAACGGTTGCAGTTGGAGTAGATTCTCGCTTGCAAGATATTAGTACTCATTTAGATGTTGGAGGATCAAATGATGTTCGCATAATTGGAATTTGGGGTATGGGCGGAATGGGTAAAACAACGGTTGCAGAAGCTATTTTCAACAAATATCATCCCAGTTTTGATGCTAAAAGTTTCATTCAAAACATGAGGGAAAGGAAACTGGTTGATCTTCAAGAACAACTTCTCTTTGATATCTTGAAACCGACAAAGGCAGAGGGAAGTAGTATGGATGACAGGAGGTATGAGATAAAGAAAAGACTTCCAACAAGAAAGGTACTTGTTATATTTGATGATATCTGTCATGTAGACCAACTAAAGGCATTAGCTATTAAACGTGACTCCTTTGGTCGAGGAAGTAGAATTGTTATAACAACAAGAAACAAACATTTGCTAGAGATAATTGAAGTGGATAAGATATGTAGCCTTAAAGCAATGAATGAAGTAGAAGCTCTTGAGCTACTTAGTTTGCATGCCTTTAAACGTCGTTGTCCAAGTGAAGGATATCTTGAACTCTCAAGAGAAGTTGTTGTTTACTGTGGTGGTTTGCCACTAGCACTGAAAGTTTTAGGCTCTTCTCTATACAATAGAAGCACAACAGAATGGAGAAATGCATTGGATAAATGGAAAAGTCTTCCTCCTAAGGAAATTCACCAAAAGCTTAAATTAAGCTATGATGAGCTACCTGATAATTACCTGAGAGATGCATTCCTTGATATATCATGTTTCTTCATTGGAATGGACATGAACTATGTCATGCGAATATTGGTCCGTCGTGGCTTTTCTCCGGTAATAGGACTGAGTGTCCTCCTTGAAGAGAGCCTCTTAACTGTTGGTGAAGATAACAAGTTGATGATGCATGATTTGGTTCGAGACATGGGCAGAGAAATTGCACGTGCACAATCCCCTAACATCGCTGGAGAACGTAGTAGATTGTGGCATCAGGAAGATGTAAAAGACGTATTGAGGAACAAATCTGTAAGTACATTCACAATCTGATTGTTTAAATGCAGGTAGTTAGAGAAGTTTATGCATATCCTACATCTAATAAATTTAATGAGGACACTGAGTATACAATACAATGTCGTGTATACATATTAGATTTCGGGGGGTTAAATATCCATTTATCACTGAGTAACAAAATTGATCATTGTGTAACACAACGTTTACAATTTATATAAATATACCAGTAGATATACCAGTAGTTTTTCGCTAAGTAAACTGAGAGAGCGGCATTAAAATAATTGTTAAAGATCTTTTTGGTTACTGGGTTTTACACAGAATTTCAATTTGGTAGCTAAGAAAAAAATAATGTAGTCAAATGGATCACTGGTATAACCCAATGTTACAATAGCGCATGAGCTAGTTAACTAAAAATGGCATGTCTATAAATTGTAAACTTTGGGTATATAGAGAAGAGAGGAACTGGTTTTATTGAATTATCTCAAAATCTTTTTATTGAATTATATGGCTTTCCAGGGGTACCCTTTTCTTACTTCGTTCCCTTTTCTTCTTTCCTTTTGTCTTTTTCATTTTCTTTTTTGCTTCTAACAGGGAACAGAGGAAATTGAAGCACTCACTTTAGATTTGCAAGAATCTGAGGATCCTAGCTTCAGTTCCGAAGCATTTAGAAGGATGTGGAGATTGAGATTGCTCAAACTCAATTATGTACAGCTGACTGGAAGCTACAAGCATATTTCCAAAGAGTTAAGATGGTTATGTTGGCATGGATTTCCTCTGGAGGTCATACCAAAAGACTTTTATCAAAAAAACCTAGTTGCTATTGACATGAGCCATAGCAAGCTCATACGAGTTTGGGAGGATTCCCACGTGGTACAGTATAATCATAACCTCAACCAATTCATTAATCCGTTCCTCCATGCTTTCTCACTTCTATTTGAATTTTGATTTTTGTTTTCCGTTTTGTCTAACAGTTTCTTTCGGAGTTGAAGTGTCTTCATCTCAGCCATTCCGCTTGCCTGAAAGAATTACCCGACTTTTCAAGACTCCCAAATCTCGAGGAATTGATACTCAGAGGCTGTAAGCGTTTGTTATGGGGTCACTATTCCATGATGAGACGGTTGGACAAGCTTAAATTGTTTGATCTTGGGTACTGCAACTTAACTGAAGATAAAGTTGTTAATGAGCTTCGTTTTCTACGTTCTTTAAAAATTTTACGTCTGGATGGAAATGGTTTCGATAGGCTACCTGGGCTCGGTTCTCTTTCCGAACTTGAAGAGTTAACTTTAAATGATTGCAAAAACCTTACACGAATCAGTGATTTACCAAAGACTTTGAAATTCCTGAAAGCGAATTACTGCACTGTACTAAAAAGCATTGAATTTTTGGCAAAGAGGTCGAATATGAGAGAATTGGATCTGAAGGACTGCCGCAACCTCCAGTATACTAAAGCCTTGGGTGACTTGTTACACTCCATGGAAACGATTCATATGGAAGGCTGCACCAATCTCAGTGCTCGGTTTAAGGAGAGAATCCTACAGGTAATCTCTCTATCTTTCTCTGACTCACATGCATACATTCACGCAGAGTCAAGATTTGTAATGCTTACACAAAACTTTCTCCACATGGTATAGGGATGGGCCGCGAGCGGAGGGGGTGGCCTTTTCTTCTCTGGAAATGATATTCCTTCGTGGTTCACAGCTGTGGTCAATGAGGATGAAATTGTCTATATCGATGTGCCGAATTCTGGCATAGCTGCCTTGACTGTGTGCATCATTTATTCCTCAGACGACTCGGAGTCTAGTGGGAGATTTTCTTTGACTGTTGCGAATCGTACCCAGCGCACTGCATTTTCCATATTTCCAATGACCGTCTCTGGAGTGACTCCCCATGAAGATTATCTCTGGCTTGGACGTATACCAAACAATGTTCTCAATCTGAAAGGCGGGGACAAGGTTCATGCTCGCGCAGAATTCTTAAGAGAAGAGGGCAAGAAGCATTTAAAGTTGAAGAAAACAGGACTCTGTCTAGAACAGAGTGTTTCTACACATGCAGGTAAGGTACATGAGATGGAGTGGGAGTCTAAACCATATACATATCCTGATACTGATGATGACGCGTGGCCAAGCAAACCCTCGCATAACCTCATATGGAAAACGACACCGTTGTCGGTAAAGGAAATTTACTTGCGACTGGAAGGCAACTTGATGCCTGAAAAAGGAAAGCGAAGGAGTGAAGAGTCTGAAGAAGCGGCTGATGATGACGCGTGGCCAAGCAAACCCTCGCGTGACCTCTTACTAGAGAGTTATCGGAAGAATTACGTGAAGAAGCGTATGAGGCCTGAATAAGTGCGTGAAGAAGCGTCTGAAGAAGTGCGTGAAGAAGCGTCTAAAGAAGTGTGTGAAGAAGCGTATGAAAAAGTATGGAAGAAGTGGCTATTGGCAGGACCCGCCCCGAATTTTTCGAAACTAGAGACGAATCATGTGGAATTCTCGCCATCACCGACATCACCCTAATGTCGGGCCCACTTCTGAAACTATATCCTCTTTTCCCAAAAAGGAATAAGGGTACGAGACTTTCTACCGAAATTTTGGTAGAGTCTCCCTTGTAAATAGAACATTTCCCAGAATTTCAACATGCATAAAACACATTTAATATCCACAACTGGCAGTATGCACAATGTAATAACATGCAATTCACATAACGGCCTCCGGCCTTCAAATAATCCGAAGCAAAACCACCTACTAAGTTCTTAAATCAAATAATGAAAATAAACCATGCATTTAATAAACTCCAATAATAATTATGAATGCCAAACGCAGCTTACCTCATCTAACTTTCCCAAATTATTCAACATAAGTAAAGTTTAGCCCGTGGCCGCACCTAGGCACTATCCTAGGCTGCCTACGTACCCTTGCTGAGGAATTAAGTCATACGTAATTCTTTCCCTAAAACCATTTACTTTAGGTCACAACTCACCGAACATAATCTTTAATTTATCTCCCTAATAATCACATTATCTCCCCATACGCCAGAACATCCAACGTCATGTATGGGGCTTGTCAACAAGCCGGAAAATCCTACGCCACGTGTGACCTATCATCTCATATCACATAATCTTCCCATACGCTGGAACATCCAACGCCACGTATGGGGTCTGTCAACACGCCAGAAAATCCAACGCCACGTGTGACCTCTCATCTCATGTCACATAAGCTCCCCATACGCCGGAACATCCAACGCCACGTATTAAGTCTGTCCACATGCCGGAAAATCCAACGCCATGTGGGACCTAACAATCACATCACATAATCTCCCCATACGCCGGAACATCCAACGCCACATATGGGGTCTGTCAACACATCGAAAAATCATACGCCACGTGTGACCTATCATCTCATATCACATAATCACCCTATACGCTGAAACATCTAACGCCACGTATGGGGTCTGTCAACACGTTGGAAAATCCAACGCCACGTGTGACATAACAATCACAGGGTAGTACTTACACAGTGAAAACAAACCTTTTTATATCTTTAATATATATATATATATATACACACACATATACATTAATTTCCCCCAATAAATAATAATACTTATTTCCGATTTCCCCTATTTTAAAACAATAAATTTCCATCCTAAACCCACATAATCAACAATAATTCAACTAACAATCAAGACCTGTCTCTGTGGTCATCTTAATCCTCCTAGGAGGGTGAAACTACCCCGGAAGACTCACTGTCAACCAAGAGTCAAACTACCCCAAACTTGGTCAAGCGGGCCCACGGGGCCCATGACCTCCAAATTCCGATCCAAAAGTTCATATGGGTTCTACAAGGTTTAGGACACTAGTCCTGCAAGTTTGGTCCATATCGGACAGTCGGATCGCTCACGATCGCACGATCGGACGTTTACTGTAAACCTAGTCCTAGGGTTGGCATTTTCAAAGTATCCGGGACTCCGTTCTACACGATCCTAAGGATGTCTAGATTATTATACTTTAACTTCAAGACGATCCAACTATTCAAATCTATCGAACCCAGATAACACACAATAGGCGAAATCTTTTCGATACTCGAACGGTATCCAAATTGAAATCCGAGCACATCTACGTGCTCGTGAGGACCAAGAAATCACCTTGGGACACAATGCCCCTTTTCTACAGTGTCCACGCGCTGGCAGCGCGTGGGTGTTCAAAACGATACCCCATCAACGGAAAAACTCAAAATCATGGCTCAAGACTCCTACCCTAGGTGTAACACCCTATTTGGAACCACTTTTGTTCTTGGACCTACCCCAAAAACTGACCGGAAGTGGCCGAAATAGCGATCCCAAAATCGGCCAAAATCCAATTTGAAAATCAGACAATCTAGGCTCAAAATTAATGAAATCCTACTCAACCATCAGCTAGATTATGAAGAAACGATGAATTTCCATACCTTGAGCACCAAAAATGGCGGCTGGACGACGGAGAACGAAGCCGGCAAAAATTGGGCAAAAAACCAGCCATTTCACAGCTTTTTCTGGCGGCAGGAGCGTCGGCCGATGTCGAGGAAAGGCCAGGTCTTAACGCTAGGGCTGAGCCAGTCCTTTTGGCACCGGTCCCGTCCGCAGCCGTGGCAGGTGGCCGGAGTTTCGAAGAGAGAGAGAGAGAGAGAGAGAGAGAGAGAGAGAGAGAGTGAGTGAGTGAGTGATTTTTATCAAACCCTTTTCTCCAAAATTACGGTTATGCCACTAAGTGATTTTTATCAAACCCTTTTCTCCAAAATTACGGTTATGCCACTAAGGGTATTTTGATTGTATCTCTCTCGTTACAACTCTGATTCGAGCTCACTACGTGTCTACGAACTCATCTCATCTTGATCTACGCAACGGTATAGTCGGAATTTCCAAATTCCTTCCTGGTCAAAAAGTCAACTTTAAACCAAATAAAATATTCTATGGGCAAAATGGTCTTTCATCTGAATAAATTAATATTCACCAATTTATTTAGGACCGGGTCGTTAAGTGGTGGTTTTTTCAGTAAATAAGGGTTAATTGTTCTATTAGTCCTTAAACTTTGACCCGATTTGCATTTGAGTACCTCAATTTTCAAAATGGTTTCCGTAGTTTTTAACTTTAGTTTCTTTTGGACAAATAGTCCTGCCGTTAATTTTCTTAACTTTTTCTGTTAAATGCAGGGGTAAAATGATATTTTTATATTAAAACCAAAAAAATGAATAAAAAATTATATCTTTAAAATAACAATAAAATCAAATCAAATAAAAAAACCAAAAAAAAAAAATTCATGTTTTGGGGAGTAGAAATCTGGTAAGGGGGGAGAGAGAGTTTAATTTTAATTTTCTAGTTTATTTAAATTTTTTATTCATATTTTAATCAATTTTGATACAAAAATACCATTTTACCCTCGCATTTAACAAAAAAGTTAACAAAATTGATGGCATGTCCTAATGAAAATAAAGTTAAAGGACCATGGAAACCATTTTGAAAATTGAATTACTCAAATGTAAATCGGGTTTAAATTCAAGGACTAATAAAACGATTAACCCAGGAAATAATTATGTTGTCTTCTCTTTTCTACAAACATGTCCGTTTCATCATCTTATTTGTAATTAACATAAAAGATTCATAATTTTCTCCCTCTTGTTATGGTAAAACCCTGTCCATCATCTTGGTTTTTTTGTCTGATGTTAATTAATAGAATGATTATATTTGGCAGCCATAATGAAGTTGTTAATTCACCCTCCATTTAAATAGCAACTAGGTTTTCTTGATTAAAATCTTCGGGTATGACCTCCAGAAGAAATCCATACTAACACAATAATCGTAACTCTTTCGAAAGATGCTATTAACTACCAGTCAGCTTTATGTAATTGAGTTTGACCAATCTCGTCTTCACATCCTTCTAAATGCTTCTGTACTGAAGCTACGCTCGTCAGATTCTGAAGTGAGTCCTTCAATTTCCCCCGTTTCCTGTTAGAAGAAAATAAAATGAAAAGGGCAAAGTAAGAAGGGGGTTATTTGCATGTAAAAAAGATGTCATATATACACATGAAGAAAAGCCATGAATTGGATGTAGGAACTACATGAAAGGCATAAAATTTATTAGATGTGGGATATACGTATACTTCTCTTTCATTACCTACATGCATGTAATACAACTGATAGCAAATGTTACCAATTGGTTCCTCAGTAGGCGTTTTACATTTCATGATTCCACAATCTACTAGGCCTTCCATGGATGTAAAGATTTTGCACGTCCGATTTCTCTGTCCATGTCTCGAACCAAACCATGCATCATCAGCTTGTTTTTTTATCACCAACAGTTAAAAGGCTCATTCCTATTACTGGAGAAAAGCCACAACCGTCCAATAAATGCATGACATAGTTCTTGTTCATTCCAATGAAGAAACAAGATATATCAAGCAATGTATCTCTCGGGCAATCATCAGCTAGCTGAACATAGCTTATTTTAAGCTTTACGTGAGTTTCCCAATGAGAAAGTGTTTTCAATTTATCCAATGCAATTCCATTCCGCTTGTGCTTTTTGTGCATAGAGAAGAAATCAATGAGATTGCCAATTCCCTGCCAATTATGAAAATAAATCAATGATGTTTACACCATAGTGAACCGAGCAGACCCAGCATCAAAGCGACTAGCACCAAGGCAGCCACGCCTTCTTCCCTGAAGACACACTTCCGAGGTGCCAGACACCTGCTGAAGCTCCCAATGGCCAAACCTAATCTCCAGGATACGTGTCGCCTCCACGACGACTTGCACAAAGTCCCACATTGAAACTTTGTGCAAACCTCCTACTTTTACTTCCCTATAAATAGGGAACAGTACCCAGGTAAAAAAGGAGAACTACTTTCTGACTTTTACTGTTACTCTGCCACAGTTACCACTTATAGCTGACTTAGGCATCGGAGAGCCTTCGACCGGCACCACACTGGTGCCCGAAGCTTAACAATTGCTTCTCCCATTTTGTCTTCTGCAGGCCCCCCACCAGCCTATTTCACCAAGGGCCTTAGCCCTCTTCCCTGCTGAAGACTCCACATACCTCATCACTAAGTTGGGCTCAACCTTGGCCTAACCATTTTGAGCATCAACAGTTTGGCGCCGTCTGTGGGAAACGACACTAGAATCCCCTCTTTCTCTATCAGCCCAGCTGGCTCCTTCACCCATCAGGCCCCGTCGCCTCTTCTTCACCCCACACTCTGCTATGCCGACCGAGGATAGCCGCGATACCCAGCACCATACCCCCCGCGATGGTACTTCCCGAAGGAAATCTCCGGGAGATGCCACTCTCCAGGCAGAAGTGGAGCGCCTCCGCGACAGTATTACTAAAATGTCGGAGAAATACAAGCATCTTCATTGCAGGAATGTTGAGCTAGAGCATGACTATCATGCTCTAAAGCGGAACTGGGAGAGGACTCACACCCAGGATGCCCAACAAGACCTCACCCAGAATGTTGAGCATACCCAGCCAAATCAGCTAGTACATTCCAGCCAGAGCGCCCCGGCCCAATCTAGGCTCCGCAAGGGTAAAGGCCACCTTCATCCGGAGCTAACTCAGTCGCGACTCCTTTGCATTCCCCCACCGAAGGACCGGCCTCATGAACCGGTCAGGATCTACAGAGATTGCAGAGACCGTATTTCAGACCGTCAACCGGAGCCGATCCCTGTTCTTGTTAACCTCGAAGACCCACGAGTGACACACCTGGGCCCTTCACCAGGGCCCGCCCGCTTACCCGACGAGGAGGGCGTAGGGGACTCTTATAGCTGGGAATTTTATAATTCAGAGGCCTGGCCAACTTACCACACCGAGGCATCGGAAGATTGGGAACATTCCCCAGCCCCTGTCTGCCCACCCCCCAGGCCTTTAGCACCCGAAACTCTTCCTCATGCCAACCCGGCCATGAGGCTTCTCTTTGAGAAGGTCCGGCGTCTGGAAAGCGAACAACATCGCAGCCATCAACCCCTCTGGGCAAAACCACGACCGGGGCCCTTTACTGAACGTATCCTCCACTACCACCAGGAGAAAGATATCCAGCCGCTCCGCATCGCCTTCTACACTGGCACGGAGGACCCTCTCACCCATATCCACTCCTTCCAGTCTGCCCTTGGGTGCAAAGCCCTCACTGACGAAGGCATGTGCCTCCTCTTCCCTTCCACCCTCAGCGGCGTGGCCCTAAACTGGTTCTATAGACTCCACCCCCGCACCATCAACTCGTTCGACAGTCTCAAGCAGACCTTCCTGGACCATTTTATGATCCAGACTGATCGCCTATACTCCTCCGCCGACGACTTGTATATGCTTCGGCAGGCTGAGGACGAATCCCTTCGGGAATATGCAGCCCTGTTCAGTCACGAATACTTCCGCTGCCCAGGGACTGACGATCGCGCTGCCCTTGGGGCTTTCAAGAGTGGCCTCCGCGAATCCAACTTCCGCTACCTGGTTCATAGCAACAGTTGGAACACATATACAGAGCTAATGAAGTAGGCAGCGTTCCATGCTAAAGCCGAATACTTCAATTCCAAGCGTGGCCCAGCCAACCTGGCGCGCCACACTTTCGCCGATCCTCCACCTGCTTCAGTGCCCGCCCCAGCCCCACCTCAGCATTCTACCCCAGCCCCAAGTACCTAGGGTACCCAACAACCAAAACAGAAGGATAGCTACCAGCACCCCTTCAGCAACAACAAACGTGGCAAACATGGCAACCACCACCAATCTAGTGGAGGCAACCCTCCCAAGACTACTGATCGGGCCCCACTTCCCTTCACACCCAGGCCTAGGTTCGAGGTTTTTACCACCCTCAACACCACCTATGAGAATGTCCTAGTGCGTGAAGCCCCTATCATCCCCAAGCCACCCCCTGGAGACCATTTAGCAAGCCTATGCCAAACAAGGGTGTCTTCTGCCGCTTTCATCAATTCAACGGCCATGACACCGAATCTTGTGTTGCGTTGCACAACATAATTGAATGGCTTATCCGTGAGGGAAAGCTGGACAACTACGTGCACAACCTAGCACCCCCGCCTAACCCTCACCAAAGACAGATCAACATGATCTCCACCATCAGTGGTGGTCCTACCCTGGCCGGCACCTCCAACAAGTCCATCAAACATTATGTCCGCTCCACCTATGCGCACCAAGTCTTCAGCACCGAATAGGGACGCCTGCCGAAGACCCAAAAGTTGGGTTGGGCCCCCATTACCTTCTGCGATGAGGAAGAGCGTGGTGTTATCCTCCCCAATGATGATCCACTCATTATCCGTGCGGACATTTCTAATTTCGACGTTGGGCGTATCTTAGTGGACACTGGCAGCTCAGTCAGTGTGATGTTTGCTGACGCTTTCAATGAGCTCCAGGTCCCGTCTCACTTACTCGACCGAAGCATCACACCCCTTGTGAGCTTCTCAGGTGATGTGGTCTAGCCCATTGGCAGCATTCATCTCCCTATATCTATTGGGGCCGCACCCCGGCGGGCGACGATCACTACCCCCTTCCTTATCATTGACTATCCCACAGCATACAACGTCATCCTTGGACGCCCCGTCTTGGCCCAAATGAGGGCTTTTATTTCCACACATATGCTGCTGCTGAAGTTCCCTACGCCTAATGGCACAGGCATGGTGCACGGCGATCAACTCGGTGCCCGAAGCTGCTATGCTTCAGCAGTCAAATCCACAAATCGCCAACATAGTCGTGAGGCCCTCGCAGTAACCAAGGCTCCCGCCCCTCCTCAAGCTGGCACAGAATGACCTGAGGACCTAAGGGAGGAGTCTGTCACACAGCAGGCTGAACCTGTAGAAGACCTAGAGCTGGTTACTCTTCATGACGACATCCCGAATCGGCAAGTCCGGATCGGCACCTCCATCTCTCAAGAGCTTCGTTCTGACCTCGTCGCCTTCCTCCGCCTCAACTCCGAAGTCTTCGCATGGTCCTACAATGACATGCCTGGCATATCACCAGATATCATATCCCATAGGCTCAGCGTCAATCTAGCCGTTCGACCAGTCCGACAGAAGCATCGCGCTTACGACCCCGAGCGCTATGAGGCCATGAGGGCAGAGGTGAATCGATTGCGTAGTATCGGATTCATCAGGGAAGTTGACTACCCTACATGGCTGGCTAATGTAGTGATGGTCCGTAAACCAAGAAAGGGCTGGCACATGTGTGTAGATTACACCAACCTTAATCGGGCCTGCCCAAAAGATAGCTTCCCCCTACCCCGCATTGACCAGCTAGTCGACGCCACAGCTGGCCACGCCCTTCTTAGCTTCATGGATGCTTACTCAGGTTACAACCAGATCTTTATGCACCCCGAAGATCAAGCCCACACCTCCTTCATTACGGATCGTGGCCTCTACTGCTATAAGGTGATGCCCTTTGGCCTCAAGAACGCCGGGGCTACTTATCAGCGTCTGGTGAACAGCCTCTTCGCCCCACTGATTGGCAACACCATGGAAGTATATGTTGATGACATGCTGGTCAAGAGTCGCACAGCTGACCAACACATCCCTAACCTCTCTGCCATGTTCACCATCTTGAAGCAGTACAAAATAAGGCTCAACCCCACCAAATGTGCATTCGGGGTGGCTTCCGATAAATTCATTGGCTTCATGATCAGCCAGAGGGGTATTGAGGCCAATTTAGAAAAGATCCAGGCCATCTTAGACATGACAATACCTAAGACGGTCAAAGATATCCAAAGCCTTACAGGGCGTGTTGCAACCCTGACCAAATTTATCTCCAAGGCCACTGACCGCTGCGCCCCATTCTTCAAGGCACTTAAGGGCAGCAAGCGAAGCATCACCTGGATTGCTAAATGTGACACGGCTTTCAGCAAGCTCAAGGAGTATATGGGCCGGGCCCCTTTATTGTCAACCCCTGAGCACGGAGACATCCTCGTAATTTATCTCTCCGTCTCCGTTTCAGCAGTAAGCTCTGTGCTTATCCGACCAAGGGATAACGCGGAGCACCCAATGCATTATGTTAGTAAAGCATTGCAAGATGTCGAGGCCCTGTACCCAGACATTGAAAAACTGGCGTTCGCCCTGGTCGTCTCGGCTAGACGCCTCCGACCATATTTTCAAGCTCACATCATCCATGTCTTAACCAACCAGCCACTCCGACAAGTGTTGCAGAAACCAGACACCTCTGGGAGGTTGCTTAAGTAGGCCATTGAACTTGGTGAGTTTGATATTCACTACAAACCCCGCCCAACTACAAAGGGCCAGGCCGTTGCTGACTTCTTATCCGAATTCACGGAACCCCAAACTTCAGTAGCTACCCAGCTCGTCAACGAACCCAATCCCCCTCCGGGCCAAGACCACACCGCCCACAAAGGCACTTTCAACTTGACCCAGCCCCTATGGACTTTATTTGTGAATGGCTCTTCTAATGCCCAGGGGTGTGGGGTCGGCCTCGTTCTCATCTCCCCAGACAGGGTTACCCTTGAGTACGCCCTCCGCTTCAAATTCCAAGCCTCCAACAATGAGGCCGAATATGAAGCACTCTTAGCTGGTCTTCGACTAGCCAAAGAGATGGACGCCAAACAAATTCAGATATTCAGCGATTCACAGCTCGTCGTCCATCAGGTCAACCAGGACTTCACGGCCAAGGATGCCTCTATGACAGCTTACCTCCAGCACACCCGGCACTTGCTTGCAACCTTCCACGCCCATTCTATAAACCAGGTGCCACGCTCTGAGAACAGCCATGCTGATGCGTTGGCCAGGTTAGCATCCGCCTTGGAGCAGGGCATAGGTCGCCACATCCACATTGAATTCTTGGACCAACCCAGCACACAAGCCCCACTCATCTGTACCATTGATCACATACCTCATCACTAAGTTGGGTTCAACCTTGGCCTAACCATTTTGAGCATCAACAAATGAGATTGCACTACAGTTGTTGGATATATAATCATGTTTGCCGTTTAATTGAAAAAATTAAAAAGCAATTCCAATCAAGCCGTTGGATAGCTTACAGCAGCTTGCCTTCAATAGCAGCTATCAGCTGGGGTCCATCTTAAGCTTCATTTTCACGTTGGCTGCTCGCTCAGCATCCGATCGTCGGCTCCACCATTTTGAGTGCGACTGGAATCTCAGGCTATATTCCGCTTTATCTTGGGCTTGGGGGAAATTTTGGCCTGGCCAGTAAACAATATGGGCTAGAACTCAATTTTTGGATTTGGCCTGCTCCAGTTGGAGATGGCATAAGGGCGCCGTCATGCTGATGAGAGAAAAACCCATGTGGGATAGACGGCAAACTGGCTGGGGCAGGAGACAATAAGCCTGGAAAGTGACGCGTTTCATCAATTTGCAGGGATCCTCCTCCTCCTTCTCCTCTTCCTAGATCTTTAAGATTATTACAAATACTTCCCATAAAGTCTTCGTCATGAGAAGAAATGGTGGGAATCAAAGGCTTCTTGTGATCTGAAGTGGAAGAAGAATGAAGGGTTGTTTTGTTGATGGAGGCGAGTCTTGCGGCTGGTGAGAGGCCGCCATCACCGGAGGACGGTGAAGAGGAAGTGCTGGTAAAGCGTTGGACTAAGGACTTGAACTCACTAGGATTGGCTTGGATGACCACAGTCCGGCAGCATTTCACAACTGCATGAGGTGGTCGCTTCTTTATCTTGACCGACGCTTTGTTGACTTTGAAAGCAGTGGGCCGTGGGCCCTGGGGTTGAATGTGAGCATATTTTGGGCCTCCAATATCTAAACGAGCACTGATTTCTTGCAATCGAGAATCTTTTCCAACATGAACCTTTAAATCATTACTGATTTCTTGAATGCTTGAATCTAATTCTACTTGTTCGGTGACTACGTCTACGCATGTGCTCTTCAGTTTTCTGGTGATCTCGTCAACAATTTTTCTGATTAACATTCCTTCATACCTGATAGTTAAAACTCAAAATTGTGCAAAAGTAAGATTTATTAGGCCGCTGCAAGATTAAATTGAACTACCATCTTATTCATTATGACTACAGAGCTTGGGATTGAATAAGATTTGAATGTATTAGTTCAACATTTATCCAAAATTGCTGAATCAAAATCTCAGAATCCCACTACGATTTTGTAAACTTCTGAAAACTCTAATGGAAATATATTTAAATATAAATAATATAGTGGTGCACTATGTAAATCCATGTGAATCGATTAGCTCCATATCTGACCACACGTGTGATAGAAAAAGAGTGTTTATAAATTCTCGTATCAGTGATCCTAAACTTTGCATTACACTGATAAAAACCAAAGATGATTTTGGCACTTAAATATTGTAAAAAGGAATCATTGAAATAATGTATGGTGGTGGTATGCAAAAAATAGGTCGGGAAAAAACATTAAGAAAAAGAAGAAAAGAATAAACAAAGATGGAAATAAGTATGTAGTTACCCTTCACTCTTCATATAAACAAGGCCGGACAAATTTGTGGCCTCAATTAGAGATTTTCTCCATGACCGCATCATTTCTTCCCAATCTTTAACTCCATGGTGGTTCACTGGAAAACTATCGATTTGTTTCCCGACATTTTTAGGATCAACATGATAGAAAATTGGCAAAACCATTTGCCCTAGTGTTCTTCTACACTCCATGATCTTCTCCAGCTCCTGAAGACACCCTATGGAAAATGCATACCCACTTGAGAAGATGATGACAGCGATTCTGGATTGTTCAATTGCTTGCATCAGTTTTGGTCCTCTTAGTTTATTCTCAGCAATAAAGACATCGACTCTGGCGTCTTTCAATGTCCAGTAGAGGTGGTCCATGAAGGTCTTGCGTGAGTCTACGCCGATAAAGCTCAAGAACACATCATACATCTCATCATTTGAGGAGCAGGATGAAGAGGATGGAGAGGAGGCTTCATCCACTATACTGGTATCCATTAATATTGTTATTGCAGACTTGTATGCTGAACAAGTAGTTTCGTGTGATTAATTTTCATGAAAAAGGGCGTGTGCTGCACAAATAATAATACTGAATATTCAAACCCTCATTTCTGTCTACCAAAAACTATTCACCTTAGAGTAACCCAGCAAAGCAAAAATGATGCAGGGCAGCAACTATAAGCTGCTGTTCAGCGACCCAAACATACCCAAAATACAGAGAATAGAAGGATAAAGCAATAGAATTGAAGTTGGTACAAAGATAATTGAGTTCTAGGGCAAACTCCCAACAGAAACTCTATAGACTAACGTCTGAAATTATATTCATCAACAAAAACTAAATACAAGAGTCTCTAAATAGCCTAGTTATACTAGAATACACCAGCCAAGTATTCCTATTCCTAGTTTAATAAGAAACCCTAATTGACGAAGGAAATTAAAACCAAAACAGGAAATTGAACCAAATCCTAGTAAGAATAGGAAAACAAATAATAAAATAACCTATTAATCTATTATAACTAAAATTTAGCCTTATTGGCTGATGAGCCTATTTAGATTAGGAAGTCTAATAGATGCACCTGCATCAAAAAAGCAGCAGCTAAACAACTTGGTAGTCGAAACAATTTGTCACAGACAAAACCAACACCTCCATAATCACTCTGCTGAGACCCGTCTACAGGCCCAGCTACTTGTACAAATACCATCTATATATTCCCTACTGTATTGAATAATGTTACTAGCCTCGGATGTATCTCATAGGAGATACTTGTATAAATTGCCTGACTCTATCTGGGGCAAAATTATGAATGAAATCTAATCTTTTCCTATCTCTCAATCTGTCTATTTCCTTTTTCTAAAAATTCTCTGGCAAGGTACCTATTATCTGCTATCAGAGCCGTTCATCCGATCGCGGCTAGATCTCTGCTCAGCCCCAAAATGAAATACGATGAGTTTTCAGAAAGGGAAATCGGCATAAGGTAACGAAGTAAATGAGAAAAACTAGAAGAGATTCAAAAGAAAGATGAAAAACCTGGTTGCTCCTTTCCTTGCAACGACCCAGCCTCTCTGATGATGAATAACAATTTTACATAAGAAAACGATGACGAGAAATAGCCCTCTGATTCTGGACCAAACCTGATTCCCCAACTGACAAGAAAGAATTTGTGAGTCGTGACGCCAAGATAGGAATAAAGGAGAAAGAAGGAAGAGGTGGAAAGCTGACCTGGTCGCGAGGGTCGAGACAGCAGAAGGAAAAGGCTTTTATTTTTTTATTTTTTTATTTTTTTATTTTTTGGGGTCAAAATAGCAGAAGGTAAAGTGTAGAGACATAGCAGAAGGTAAAAGTTAACACCATTTTAGAAAGAAAAAATAAACGCAAAAATTTACTTTCAGTCCCAGTAGTTGGCGGATTTTACCACTATTAACTCTCGTATTTTGTTTTTTTTTTTTGGTAACATGGGGGGCTAAAAGCCCAGCACAGCAGCACCTAAGCAGCAAAAAAACGATGCCTGGACACACCCATGGCATCAGCATACAAAATATCCTTCAGGAAGTCAGGAGCCGTCTCAAAGAGATGAATCCCAGGACCAAAATCGATGCTTCTAGCAGATAAAGCATCAGCAGCAATATTCTGCTCACGGTAGATATGATTAATAGAGCAACGCCATTCCTTGCTGATCATTAGCTTACAACAACATATGATGCTTAAAAGTGGATGAGTGGGAATGGTTGGGCTATTTTGTTTTTCAGTGAAAGGTAGCAAGGAATTGGAGATTTACTCACACACTACACTACATTAGTGCCTAGTGGTTTAACTATATTAGTTTCAATTTTGTTGATTTTATTTTTATAGTTTCAGTTCGAAGCAATAAAGACACATTTTAGTTTCTATTAAATTCTTCTTAATTTTGTTAAATTTTGACCATGTATCCTTCCCTTGGATGATGAGGTTATGCTCGAGTCCCTCTAATGGTAAAATACAAGTTAGAGCTCTTCTCATTTTTAGGTACTATTTTGAAGATTAATCTTTCAAACAAATATGCATCTCTTAGTTAAAATTTGAGCGAATTTGGCTCGAGTGGAGCTAAATACCCATGTATCTGTATGAGCAAGTGGTTCACACTTAACGAAATTGGGAGAGATTTGACATAAATTTGAAATCTGCCCTTAGAATGACTTTTTACTTTTTTTAAATAAAAACAAACCCCCCCTCCCCCCCCCAAAAAAAAAAAAACAACTAAACTAAACTAAACTAAAATAAACTATATGCTGTAGCCTAAGCTGGTGGGGCGCTCCTTTACCTTTGTGGACTGAAACGAGGAGTTGACTTCACTTGCGGTATTTCCATTTCCAAATCATCTGTGTAAAACACAAACCTCTATCAAGAACAATCCATGGATGTCGCCAGTACAGCCCTTGCAGCCTCCTCTTCATCCCCACCCTCCTCTTCCACAGAACATTGGAAATACGACGTGTTCTTGAGCTTTAGAGGCATAGACACACGCCAGACGTTCACAGACCACCTCTACTGGACACTAAAAGACAACGGGGTCAACGCCTACATTGACGAGAACGAGCTAAGAAGAGGGGAAAATATACCAGACGAACTGAAGCATGCAATCGAACGGTCTAGGATCTCTGTTATCGTCTTCTCGAAGAGGTATGCGGATTCCACATGGTGTCTTGAGGAGCTGGAGAAGATCATGGAGTGTAGAAGAGCAAGATTGGGGCAAATGGTTTTGCCAGTTTTCTACGATGTTGATCCTACTCATGTCAGGAAACAAACTGGTAGCTTTGCACAAGCATTTCGGAGACATGAAGAGCGTTTCCGTGAGGATAAAGATAAAGTACAGAGGTGGAGATATGCATTTACTGAAGCGGCAAATTTGGCTGGTGCAAATCTTAGAAACACTGATGGGTAATTACACAAACTATTTTTTGTTTTTGTTTTTGTTTTTGCTGGATACACACACACTTCCTTGCTATTACCAAATGTGAATAAGGCTTAGAATCTGTTATTTACACCTTGCCAATGAGCTGTTCAAATTTGAGTTTAATCCTGCAGCTGCATAATAAATCTTAAAACTTACCTTTACTTAATTTTTAATTTGAACTGCCAGGTATGAAGGAAAATTTATAAGGAAAATTGTCGACCACATCACTAGAAAACTGAACAACACATGCTTAGACGTAGCCACCAACCAAATTGGAATAGAATCTCGTGTGCGAGAAGTCAGTAACTATTTAAATGTTGGAGGATCAGATGATGTTCGTATTATTGGCATTTGGGGTATGGTCGGAATGGGTAAGACAGCAGTTGCAAAAGCCATCTTCAACAAATTTCATCAAAGGTTTGAAGGCAAAAGTTTCCTTTCAAAAGTGAGGAAAGGGGATATGGTTAAATTGCAAAATCAACTTCTTTGTGATATCTTGAAACCGGCCAAGAAAGAGGTACGTAGTATCGCTGAAGGGACGAAGGAGATTAAAAAAAGACTTAGCAGTATAAGGGCACTTGTCATAATAGATGATGTTGATTGTCGGAAAAAATTAGATGAGTTAGCTATAAAACGTGACTCATTTGGTTCAGGGAGTAGAATTATTATAACAACAACAAACGCGCATTTTCTAAGGATACTTGAAGTAGATGATACATATTTTCCACCAGCAATGAGTAATGAAGAAGCTCTTCAACTCCTATGTTGTCGTGCCTTTACTGAGCGTCATCCTAGCGATGAAGAATATCTTGAACTTTCAAGAAAAGTTGTTGAATACTGTGGAGGTTTGCCACTGGCGCTTGAAGTTTTAGGTTCTTATTTATGTAAAAGAACCAAAAGAGAATGGAGAAGTGCATTGCGTAAATTGAAAAGAAAGCCTCATGGGGAAATTCAGGAAAAGCTTAAAATAAGCTATGATGGGCTAATTGATGATGAAGTGCAGGCTATCTTCCTTGATATATGTTGTTTTTTTATTGGAATGAACAAGGACCATGTCACGGCAATATTGGATGGTTGTGATTTTGATACATTATTAGGAATTGGAGAACTCCATGATCGATGCCTTGTAAGTGTTGATGAAGGAAACAACCTGATGATGCATGATTTGCTTCGAGATATGGGCAGAGAAATCGTACGTGAAAAATCTCCTGGCATCAGAGGAAAACGTAGCAGATTGTGGGATCCTGAAGATGTAACAGACGTATTGATAACCAATTCTGTAAGTACATTCACAATCAAATTGGATTAAATGCATGTACGTAATAAAAGAGAAGTATATATGCATCCCTATCTCATAAATTGTAAGCCCAGAATGTGTCAACAAACATTATACTGCAGGTTGAATGAAAAGAGAAATAAAGCAGAGAAAGGAAAGTGTAAGATAGAAACTGAATGATTGAATTATCATAAATACAATAAAGAAAATGTAATACCTGTGCCGCCAGAAGCTGGCAAAGATACCTAACCAATGTAGAGAGTTTGTAAAACAGAACTAGTATATTTATTTGATCTAGAGGTACCGCAGCAGCTGATAGTAGATAATAAATGCTGCCTATACCTCTCTTTTAGTTCATACATCCAATTTATGGCTTTGCTTCATGTGTACAAATAATCTTTTCACTTGCAATTTAGCGTCTTCTTACTTATTTCCTTTTGTTTTTTCTTACAGGGGACAGAGAGAATTGAAGGGGTCACATTAGATTTGCAAGGATCTCACGAGCCTAGCTTCAGTGCAGAAGCATTGAAAAATATGCAGGGACTCAGATTGCTCAAACTCAAAGGTGTAAAGTTCACGGGGGACTGCAAACATCTTTCCAAAAGGTTAAGATGGTTGTGTTGGCCTGGGTTTCCTCCAGAAGCCATACCAGAAGATTTCAATCAACCAAACATAGTTGATATCGACCTGAGTCATAGCTGCATACAAGTTTGGAAGGATTCTGACATGGTACACTATAATCTCAACCAAATTATTAATTCTTTCCTCCAGGTTTTTTAAATACCAATGTCATGCTTTCTCTCATCTAGTTGGTTTTTTTACGTTTGTTTTCCTTTTTGTCTCACAGCCTCTTGAGAAGTTGAAGTTTCTTAATCTTGGTTATTGCGATCGCCTGAAACAATCACCGGACTTTTTAAAACTCCCAAATCTCGAGAAATTGATACTCCAAGGCTGCAACAGTTTGTCTGAGATTCACCATTCTATACTACAACTGAAAACCCTTAAATATTTGTGCCTTGCAGACTGCAACTTAACTGATGAAGCAATTCCTGAAGATCTTGGGGATCTAACTTCTTTAGAAGAGTTAGATCTAAGAGGCAATGTATTTAATGGGTTACCAACCCTTAGTAGGCTTTCCAGGCTTCAAAGTTTACAATTGACTAATTGCGCAAACCTTCGGGCGATCCCAGATTTACCAACTAATCTGGAAATCCTTCAAGCGGATGAGTGCATTGCATTGGAAGAAATGCCAAATTTTTCAAGAATGTTGTGCATGAGAGAATTGCACCTTAATCGCTCCCCAAAACTTACTGAGATTCCAGGCTTGGATAAGTCGTTGAACTCCATGACAAGAGTTCATATGGAATGGTGCATCAATCTCACTGCTGATTTTAAGGATGCAATCATACAGGTTCTCTCTCTCTCTCTCTCTCTCTCTCTCTCTCTCTCTCTCTCTCTCTCTCTCTCTCTCTCTCTCTCTATTAATTGCTTGTTTAAATCTTGCCGCACATCATGTAGGGATGGAGTGCGTGCCGAAATGGTTGCCTTTTTCTTCCTACAAATGATTTTCCTTCATGGTTGAGGAGTGTCGACACCAAGGGTGAAATACTCGGTTGTGCCCCAAAGTTTTCGGTTTTGAATGAAAAGCTTTGACTATTTGCATCTATAGTTCAAATTACTTAAACTATTGTGATTTTCGCATTTGTGCTATCAATTGTACCCAATGCATGGAACTTATTATCCTGCAGTGAAAATAAGCATGAGCACCGATCGGTTCAATTCGGGACACAAATATTTTTTAATGGAGTGATTGGACAATATTGCCTTTGATTTTAATCAAAAATTTGAAGTCGAGACTGACATATACTGGGTAAGGCGACAAGAATGACAGATCTAATATGAAGAATATGGACTAAAATGATGAGGTTGGTATACTATTCGTGACACAAAATTACCTGATGTGTATTTGCTTTTGTGTCTTAGGCTTAGCTATTGTCACCTGCACATGTACTCCACTGGGAGACTCACTTCCATTAATGGGTGATACAGCCAAGCACACGTCGCAAATCTTTTCTTTGGTTTTTAAATAGTCATAGTAATATGTTGCATTTACATCATCGTCACAAAAGTATGGATCGATTTCGTCTACAACTGTAACAAACTAGCTCTTGATGAGTGGTACCTCCTTTTCCAATATTCGATGAGGTGCTAAGTCTAAATTCTCTTCCCTTTGATATACCAAAACCGCAAGAATATTTACATTTTTTCTTGACATTAATGAGTTGTACTTTACACAGCAAGAACTACTACTTAAGGCTCTGAAAATAACATTTACCAAAAAGGAATCAGAGCGCTACCGCAGAATACAAGTAATAGACAAATCTGGAGTTATTTAATCCAGTTGACGCCTAAACAAATCAGCACCATCCTCAACATCATCAGTTTTAATGGATCCACTTTGTGCCATAAGTATTCTGTACACTCTCTTGGAACAAACCTCACCCACTCTTCTGTCATCGCGAAGTAAACCTTCAGTTACCAGGTCCTTCAGCAGAAATTCCTTTTGATGAACCTGTCATTTCATATAGAGCAACCAAGAAAATTGAAAAAAAAAAAACAAAAAAAAAACAAAACAAAGTAAATAGAATCTACAAAAAAGTGTTGAATTCTGCCTTGATATAGCAATGTACAAGCTGCTGAATGCAAGTATGCCTTGTGAAAAATGGTATATACATACATATATATATGTAATCAAATATCTATCTTATATCAATGCATATTGCAAAAGCACTAAGCATTAGGAGGGTACAAATTCAACTAAATATACCTTGCAAGTTAACCCTCCAAATCAGTGTACTTTTACAGGCATCAATTAACTCGGTCAAAGAAAAAAATTATACATCATTATAATTTACAGAGGCAAACAAAGCAACTTTGTTCACAGTGACATAAAACAGGCATATCATAATTCTAATTAACATATAGCGGAATTTCATGGCTGTACCGCATAAATGGTGAGTAGTCATTAGACATATTTCTCAGTAGTCATCTGCATTGCACAAACCATAAATGGCTATTCAGGAAGCAGAACCAGCTGAACCTAAAGTTGGACAAAATCCCTTCAAACCGGTTTGGTAAAAGGGGGGATAGTGACAATGACAAGATCCCAGTATCCCCCCACATTGGAAAAGTCGGGCATCTATGGGCAGTCTTTCCTTGCAAGCCAGTTTGCAAGGGAAACTCTGTCCATGGGTCCTATAAAGTGGTATTAGAGCATAGCAAGATTGGAACTATCTGTGATCATGAAGCACTCAAATATGTTCATGGTTAATGACATGGGAATAGCAACACTAAGGGGGCCCATTTAAATGGATCACAACAATCCTACACCCCGAAGTGTGTGGAACTTGATTTTCACTGTTTTAATGTTGGACAAGATCAACAAGTTGGTTTCATAAATACAACAAGATCAGCTAGTCGGAATTTCAGGGTGGAAAATTTCTTTCAGTTTCAGCAAATACCAGAAAAATATACTAAGCTCCTGGCTATACAGCGTCAAATCACAGCTGAAAAAAAAATTCCCAGTGGTGAACAGCAGAAAAATAGTGAAATAAAGCAATAAAATTGCAGTTCGAACGAAAATAAGAGTTCTAGGGCAAAGCAACTCTTACAGGAATTCTATAATATGATTTCTGGAATTAAATTAATAAAACTCGAATACAAAGTCTCTTCATAGGCTATTTATACTAGGATTACAGCACCCCTAGCCTGCTAGCCTTAATTATGAAAGTACCTAATAAATCTTAGCCTATTCTCTTTAAAAACTAACCTGGCTACTAATTGAAAGCACTAGGTGTTAGGATTTTGGCTCGTCAAATATGTCCTAATTGGTTTAGGATTGTTTTAGGAAAATTAGAGGTATATCAATTATTGTCCTAGAGGGATTAGGAAAGAATTTCAGTTTTCCTTATTCAATTTAGGTTTGGATTTCTAGAAGTCTATTAGGATTTGGATAAGTGTAATTTCCTAATCCACTTAGGAATAGGAATTCAATCAGCCTTGGGACATGTAAGCCAACTCTATATCTATAAATAGGGTGCGGCAGGGCTTATTTTAGAGAGGAAAAACAGCCAGAGACAGCTGAGAGTTTTGAGATTAGTTCTAGGGTTTGCAAAAGTTCTGTAATCTCTATTATTAATCAAAGGAGCGGTGATTTCTCTACCTAGAGAAATCACAACTGGACGTAGGTAAAAGTTCTGCCGAACCAGTATAATTCTTGTGTGTTTCTAAGTTTTCTAATATTTGCTAGTTTAGTCTATTGCCGTCGGTTACATTAAAGAACAAGATCTAGTGTGCTGATTATTTAACACTAGGACTGTAAGTATCATCTATCACATAACATAAAACATAAAACCCTAAGCAAGACAAATAAAAGACAACAAACATAACCTAAATCCCAAACTAATTAGAACCCTAAAATAGGTGGCAAGCGGGGCCCAAGTACTCCTGGAGAGGGAGACTTGTAGATGCTGCTCCTCCATCACATCTCCAAAACAAGCCCTTGAGATTCCTACAGGACCTACAGTATGTTCATGCTTTTAACTTATTAAGGAAGGTTTCCATCTAGTTTCCATGGAAAATGAAAAGGGCAAAAGAGAAACATTATAATATATATTTAATGTCGGAAAAACACAAAAAGGGTGTGTTTAGACACCTAAGGAAACTAGATGTGTTAGCACTGCAGTTCACAAAAAATTCATCATCAAAATGGAGGCCGTTGCAGACCATAGCAGCAATCAACTGAACTAATGTAAATTTATAAAATGGTTCCAAAACTTGTCAAATATCATCCCATTAGGTTGATGAGCAAAACGTTCTAGAAAACTGTATTCCAAGATAATATGGATCTGTGACTTGTCAATAGCCATAAATCCGTTCACTTCTTCCTGGGAAACCAAATGCGCCTAAATTGAAGTGCATATGGGTCTAATGAAGACAGTGTTAGATCAATCAACAAATGTTCATTTATATTTCAGGCAGGTTGAAGCATATTATACTTACCGATACATTTTGATCCATGTAAACACTCAACAGAGATTTCATGGTAGCGTACTTCTTCCATATAGCAATAGCAAACCGTGGCTGTACCTTTGGGATAGCTACCAAAGCTTTTAACCTGGATGCAGAAACTAGTATTAGGTATAAAATAAAAATCCCTGCAGAGTAATGAAAAACTTGTGAAAAACAGACAAACCAAATTAATTTGTATTTTGTACAGAGAAGGCTTGTTGAACAACATATTTTCCGGACGTCTGCTAAAAGTGATTTGACATCTGTAGTTGAGAACACGAATAGGGAGAAAGAAAAATACTGAGTGAAACTAAGCCATGCTAGGGTTTGGGAGATTAATTGAAATTCAATTCATAAATATATGTGGAATTCCGGAAATCCAAGTTTAGTTGAGGGGGCCATGGTTCTTTCGAGGCAGTGGTTGGAGGAGGGCTTGTAGGAAGGATAGATTGTCCCAACTAACTAGACAACTAGGCTTGTAGGTTTCTCTCAACCCTCTCACTTTCATCACGGTTCCCCTTGTCCTTCCTGTCATATCAAACCCTCCTCAAATAGACGAGACAAAGGAAACTCATCAGCCTATATCTAGATCTCCTGAAACTTAAATAGTGCTCCTTGCAACACAGGGTCATAAAAGCTGGATTGGGACTCTTTGATCCCAAAAAGTGAAGTCAAAGATTCAAATGCCCCTCAAGGAAATAAGAAAGTACACCAGATGAAATATCAAGTAGAACCACACAACCATAGGACATGATTAAAATATGTGTCCATGCTACAGTTACTCTTGGTGCCAGGAACAATGATTAAGCAGTTCAGTTCAGACCCGTAGAAGAAAGCTTCATCTTATCACTGGTCTCTATCTATTAACATCATACTACTCACCATGCGCTCTTATTAATTATATTCCGGTCAACACAGTCCTTAATCATAAGAGGTCCATTAGCATTTACGTCCAGTCTCGTTAACTTCTTTCTGCAATTTCATAAAGGAAAGGTAGAATCAGAACAGTAACCAGTTAAAATATGAAAATGCAGAGAGAGGGGGAGAGAGAGAGAGAGAGAGAGAGAGAGAGAGAGAGAATTTGTCCTTTTTACATAGAAATAAAAACTTTACTGAAAACACAACTATTCCTAGTTGATATTAAACCAGAGCGAAAACTGAATTTCAATGTTCAAAAACTGGGTGAAGCTATGTGAAACTCGTACAAAGTCTTAAACAAAAAAGAAAAGCGTACAATGTAGATGTATATATCAAATCTTGAGACTAGAAAACCTGTCTTCCCTGGGATATGTGTTTTAAAGCATTCTCAAACTGTTATAAGGTTTTAAGTTCATTAGAAAAACAAATGGATCAAACACCTAAATTGGCAGGATGAGAGGCTGCACGTCAAACCAACAATGTGTTCAGCAAGTTCAGCCTCATCTATGCACTGCCTGGAATGTACTTTAAAAAAATTAGTGGTCAATTTTGCCAGCACCTGGTAAAAAAAGGAAGAAGTCAAAATACTAATTTAAAAAACAGATCCATTATTCTGCAAGACATGAATGAAATGTTGGAATCCGAAGCATTTTCTGTTAGTAGTTCAACCTCCTCAACAGGCGGGCGTCTCCAATCATTATCCTTTGTTAGGTTCTTGTACACTTCTTGTTCCCTAACATTGTAAACAATTCCATGAGATGAAGCATTACATCATGACTATTGCACAAACCTAAGAAATAACTATTATTGTATAGGAAAATGGAAAATAAAGATTTCAATTGCCAGGCTCATCACAAACGGTAAACTTGCATCAAGAAATAAATAAATAACAAATTGATAATCTATCAGGAAAAACTACATTCTAAACCAATGTGTTCATACTGCATCTGAAGACAGTGAAACAATTTAAGTACAATTATGAGGTCCAACAAATGTGACAAAACACATGCTTGTGACAAACGCATTCAACTGCTACGGGCATAAATGAGGAAACATTGTGTATTTGTAACAAATAAAGCTCAAAAAATTGTATATTTCATATAGCAAGTATACAGGATTGAATGTCAACACAAAATAAATAGATCCTTTCAATTTCAGTCATTTAATTCATATGATTTTTCAACAAGAGCACAAAACACGGTTTCAACAGGTAGTTATAATCAACTGATAATACTCAAAAGGTACGTAATTTTAATGAACATTGCATAAGTTCCACCTGTTTTTAAAATTAAAAAAAAGAGTAAAAAGAGCAAGGAAAAGAAAATAACAAAGCTTGACTTTTCTGGAAATCAGCTCATCTTTACTTATTGCTCGCTTCCATTTGAATGAAATACCAATTATCTACTGAAAGAAAAAAGAATATTTAAGTTCTTAGATAATCAGCTTGTGGAGCCATCATAAAATTGTTTAATGAACCCAAGTTCACAAGCACAAAATTAAAATCTTCGTATATCCAAATTTGATGTTTCATTTATGTTGTGTAAGAAATGGCTGCAGACTTACTTATTAAGAATAAAGAGGGCTGAGACCACTTTGAGCAATTAAGCTTAAGAGCCATATTAATAACACAGCTTTTGTTCTCTACTTAATTTAGTAGGTATTCATGAATTTAGAACCACATTGATGATAGAAAACAAAAACAAAGAGGCATGCTCATAGTGAAGAAGCAACCTAGACCGCAAGAAAAATAAAAGAACAGTATAAGATAAAGATGTTAGTAACATCATGCGCAGACTGTTTATCTAAATCAGGATAACAATTCTGCAGCATCCGTCTAAGAAGAATACATAGAACAGTTTCGGAAGATGAATGAATGAGATGGCATGGTAAAAATTCATCACTATGATATAACACATATATTTACATAATTAAAATGAACTACATATGCACAATGGTAAAATCCTGTTTTCATTAATCTCTCACCTTTTATTAATATATGCCATCAACCTATTTGTAAGATAACACACTGTAGAGGATGGATAACGACTTCGAACACTAAAAACATGGTCCAAGAGAGATTCATTGATGACAAGGTTACAAAATTCTTCAGCTTCATACACGAGCAATACATATTGAATCTCTATTCGTTCAGGAGAACTCTGCAATTAGATATTGAGATTAACATATGCTAAAAATAATAGCAATCTGTGAGGTTAATATATGCTAAAAATTATATCCTCAAAATAATGATCCGGGCCTACCTACACACACAATGCATAAAGATGCACCCCAGTAACTAATCACTATATCATGATCCTTTAAGAGCGAATCTTCAACTCACAATAAACCTTTGGTATCAGGGTTTATATTTTTTATGTGAAAAATGAATTTACCTACTATTATGATCTATTTGGGGGGGGGGGGGGGGGGGGGGGGGGGCAAAAAAGTTCCAACCCTACCAGAAAATATCAAAAATAAATCTAATTCCAGCTAATTTTCCTATTATGAAGTTTAGGAGATAATGCTAGTAGAAAAATACTTTATATTGGCGGAGCTTACAAAACTCTTCAATTTCATACACTTATTACCTGCGAAATATGTTCTGGAACAGTCATGGTCCAGACAATTGATCTTTCAATTGGATTTGATGTTATACGGTATGTGATCCCTCTTTCAGCAAACCTTGTAAGCAGATTTCCTACCACAAAAGTTTATATATCTCAGCTACCAGATATGATGTTATACGGAAAAAGAAAGTGAAGAATATGAAGAGCACACCTCCAACTGACCCCAATTCCACTACTTTAAGGTCAATCTCAGCCACTATGGATTTCACAGCAAACTTTCCTTTTTCCCGCTTTTGTTGTTCTTTCTGAATCTTTTTCATCTCTGCTGCTTCAGCTTTCAGAGCTGCTCTTTGCAACTTCTCTTGCTGTTTTTCATTAATCTCGATTATTTCATTTTTCTGTTAACAAGAATTGGGTAAAGACCGTAAATAGCAACTTACTTGCTTCTTTAGATTCTTTTCTTCCATTAGGCGTATCCTTTCCTCTTTCGCCATCTTCCTTCTACCCATTGCTTCGTCTCTAATACTTTTTTCAGTAATAGCTTTAGTTTTTCTTCTCTGTTTCACAATGTTGCCCATCTGATCCATTCTATTTTCTTTGTCAGTAGGATAATCAAGTACCTGATCTCAGCATGTCATACATTTTAGGATAAACACCCAATGGCATGTAAGGATAGCAGCAAATGAAAGATAGCACACCACACCTTCATTTAAAATGAGAACACAACGAAATATCAAAACTTTTTGACGTCTCATGAATGGTCTATACATATAATAACATTTAGTTTGAATAACACAGGGCCACAGAAACTAATGACAAACAACTAGAAACTGTCCAAAATAGCTTATTTCTTGATTATTATACATTCCAGTTCAACAAATAGAGGGGAAAAAATAGATATTAGACATAACAAGATGATTGTTATACTGCAAGACTGGTGCAACTAACTAGACTGTCAATGTGAAGATGAAATCAGCAAAACAGCAAACATAAAACATTCAGAGGAGCTAAAACTTGTTAATTGAGGAAATTGTAGAAGTACAGATTACTTTTCTCCTCCTTAGTAAAAGCAAATGCAGAGGAGCTAAAACTTGTTCTCATTATGTTGTACATCTGTGAAGGAGATTACTTAAGGATGCTGAACTGAGCTGGGTTATTCCACCCAATTGCAGATCCATTCCATTTTAGAGTCATAAGTAGTTTGAGGGAGAAAAACAACGGTAATCTGAAACTGTTGGGTACTGGCATTTTTTTCCAGTGGTTTGGTTGGAAAGCAACAAAAGGAATTTTGAAATTAATAGAAAAGAGGATGAAGAGTTTCTTTGGGACAGAGTAAGGTATTGGACTTCACTTTCACCATCGGTTTCTCCAAGTTTCAAAATTTAGTTCTCTGCATTGGAGGGCTTCACTTAATAATAGTCTTTATTAATGTCTTTTGTACTTTTGTTTGCTGGTTTTGTATTGTACGCAATGGACAACTTGTCCACAACTCTATATTTTAACAAACCTACTAATAAATTTTATTTCTTATCCAAAGAAATATGATACTCATTTATTTTTATTTTTTTTAAGTACCCAAAAATCTATCCCAATAAACAATATACTTTAGGTTGCTAGATTTTAATAAATTTTTAAAAACACTCATAACTTTCATTTCAATCAACACTTCTTTCACTAAATTTTCACCAGTCCCTTCTGAAATGTCTTCATCAATTAGTCTTGACATCCAAATCATAATGAATTTGAAACTTATTAAGGTTAGGAATCATGTATTGCCTACATTTAGAAAATATAATCCCCCATAGAAATTAACAGAACAAAACACACTTGTAACAAGAAGCATGTCTCAGAACAATCAAACATAATTAGTAAACATCATAGACCAGGCTATCAATTGTACCTGATTAATATCAAAAGCATCTTGCAAAGAAACAGGATGCGCAGAACAGTCCTCAGACATATGTGCTAGACTGTCATGTCCTGATAAACATGTATGTGTCCATATTAAAAGGAAAAACATATTCCAGGGAGTAGAGTCATTTTGTTGAACATTTTGAAATCTAAGCTGATAAATAACCATAACCAAAGGTATGACAGATACACGAAAAACATACCAAGAGAAGATGTGGATTCAACAAATCTGGAACTCCAATCTAAGCCCTTCGCCACACCAAAACCACTAGAAATTGATTTGTTATCCTTCCCCCTTTCCCTTCCAGAACTACTTTCAGACTCATTATCAGATTCCAGAAATACCAAGTCATTAATGCCTGAATGTAAACAAAACACAGTATACATGAGAAAGAACTTCAACATTTGCAAACTAAAATAAAATTTTCAACAATATTTAAATCACGGGGTGATTCTGTTCATACCGGAAAGTTTATTTCCAAATTATTTTCCATTTATAGTACGACATTCTATTAGAAAAATAAATAAATCATAAAAGGCTTTTTCTCAACACTCTTTAAATTAAAATTCAAAATTAACAAAAATTATACAAAAGAAAAGAGGCAATGCCGACCTGGCCAAAGAAGACCAGCTTCACTGGCTTGAGAAGGCCGACATGGTTCTAGCTCTAGCCTTCTCAAGCTAGTGAGGCTTACCTCCCTTGCTGCTTTTTTTTTTTTTTTCTAATTCGAATTAATTTTAGTTTTAAGTTTGTAACAATAGTGATGTATAGCAACTAATACAGAACAGTATGGAATGTGATAAATGTTTCTTTTGAGGTAATTCCCACTTTCTCTCGGCCTTTTGATGTATGGCTGCTGCATAATTTGAAAAGTAAGGTATTTTTGTACAAAATCTGCCTTGGAATTTAGTGTTTTTTGCTATATTACAGCATTTCTAGAAATGGCGTTGTAATCATATCGTTAATCCTAGTTATGAATCTCCAGTTATTATGGCTGAGATAATAGTTCAATTTGCCAAGGAGTGGCATGAGGCTAACTTGGTTATGAACTGTAAGCCTGCTAGAGAAACTGTGCAACTTAAATGGCATTCTCCTCAAGCCGGTAGGGTTAAAACTAACGTAGATGGCCGCTATAAAAGTGGTGAGGGCAAAACTACTGCAGGTGGTCTTTTAAGGGATTCTAATGGCGACTGGTTGGGTGGATTTAGTGTAAATATTGGTGCTGTATGGAGACAGAACTTTGGGGACTACCTTATGGATTACAACTTGCTTGGCAAAATGAATTAAAGAACATTGATGTGGAAATGCCAAGATAGGGTTGTTGTTGTTTAGTAATGTTTTCATCTTCGTATAGGCTTCTTCCCCAATTTCACCCAAAAATAATTATAATCTCAACATAGGCTTCGGCCAGATCGGGATGTCGTTGTATGCATAACAGTTCTTATGATGGAAATAAAAAATTTAATAACAAAACAAAACAAAAATTTGAAATGAACTGAATCAATTTAACCAACAAAAAGAAAATAATATGATTAAACACCAACCATAACAATTAAGAAACAAAGCATAAACAAGAAGTTCACACAAAAACCAAAATGGCAAATAACTAAGCATTTTCCACAAAGCACACAAAAATCGAGTGTAAGCCCAGAAACCCTAGTTCAAACAAAATGCGTGAAATAATAACAGAAACCAATCAATCAATCAACCAACCGGAGAACTTGATCGGGGAATCTGAAACGCTTGCTTGGGAGTCGGAAGGGGCTTTTGAGCATGGAGACTCGTCAAGGACCTCGAAGTAGTGGGGTGAGGTGGGGCCCGGTGGCTTCCGTGTCGGTCTGGTCGGGTCGTCGTCGTCGTCAAGGACGAGAACCGGAGTCTGAGTATTGAGGTTTGGGTAGGGGTAGAGTTCGGTTCGGCGTTTCTTATTAGAGCAGTGGAATGGTTGGAATGGAGGAGGTGAGGAGAGGGCATTCTGGTCATTTTCTTCTTCTTCTTCGTCGGAAAGGACGATTGGCTGCTGATGATTCGACATTTGAGACTGCGAGTGAAGAGGGACTCAAGAGAAAGAGATGCGTTTAAAAAAATTTCAGCGGCAACCGGTTTCTTTTACCCGGTTAAAAGAAGGCAACCCGTTTTAGAGTTTTTTTTCTTTTTTGGTTGGAAAAGATTTTCTATTTTTTTTTGCTTTTAATCACAAGTAGTCCGTTCGCAAAATTATCACATTTGATCTTTTATATATTTTTTTTTATACATAATTGGTTTTTTACATTACAAACAAAGCATACATCAAATTGGTCTCTATTGTAATTCCGTCAAAACTTCTACTAAATTGTTAATGTGACATATATGTGAAATCCACACTTCAATTGATAAAAAATCACAAGTCTTTAAAAAAAAAAAAAAATTAAGAATATTTGTGTAAATATTATATGAACTTTTAGCTATGTGCTTAATTACTACTTGAACTTTCAAATTTTACTATCAAATCAACCACTCAATTTTACAAATGTAGCAATTGACTTTTCACGTTTAATTTTCTATTAAAATTTCCGTTAAATAAAAAATCACACGTTGAATAGAATTCCCATGGTTTCAATTTATTTTCTTTAAACTCTATCTAAGGGTAAAATCGAAATATTGGGTGAAAAGAATTATTCGGGGGTGGGATCAGCAAATTTAGGGGCGCAAATAGAATTCCCCAAATACTTGATCTAGTCTCTGGACACTGGAGCCTCCCCGCACTTCTGAAAACAAAGAGCAAGCCTCTCGACACTTGCATTTTCAGTCCAACCCATTAGAGCCCTCTCTGCTGTGCGCCCTCCATCTTCATCTTTCATTTTCAGTCCCAGCTCCCTCCTTTCAGTCTCTTGCTCGGTAAGTGTATGCTGTAATTTTTTTTTTTTAATTCCTATTGTATTTATGGGTTTCGTGAATAATCAAATATTGTTTGTCTAACCAAAGGAAAAAAGAATAATTGAAAATTGTTTGATTATAATTTGAAAATCAGCAAGCATGTTTTTATTTTTGTTTCATTATTAGTATTGATTGGAAAATTGGCCGCCACCAACTTCCTCTTGCCCCATTCACCCATCGAGCAGTGAAATTTTTAAGTATTATTTGGTATATATGCTTTTGTATCTGGTTTTTATGTTTTTGGTTCTTGTGTTTGATTTGTAAGGATTGATTTTTTAGTCTGTTTTTGGTTAGTGATTATCACACATTTGCAATTATTTGTTTGGGTTAAATCTGCTGCCCAAACCAATCAAACTGCCCAAAAGGGATTGTGTTTATAGGTTCAAGTGTGCGGTCGGGGCTCAAACCAAACTAATGCGTTCCTTGCCCACCCATTGATTATGGGATGTAGCTTATTTTTGGTTGCTAGATGTCCAACACTCCTTTCTTTTGATACTTGAAAATGTAACAGTAGGATTTGGATTGTTTAGATGTCTTCCTCTTTTTCTTTTCCTTTTGGTTTATAAAGAACAAAACAAAGTCTGCTTATCTGAAAACAAAATTATTTCACTGGGTGGCAGTAAGAATCAAGTGAAAGGTCATCTGTACGATGATTGAATGATCAATTCAGATCTTTCTTAAAAGTGCTTATTTGTCTAAGAGGTACTTTGTGTCATAACTGAGATTTATATTTGAAAGCTGTATACTTTGTTTTTATGAAAAAACTGCAAGGGGCATATTTAAGATGTGCAGAAACCATTATCCAAAGATAATGTGTCATGCCCTCTTTCGAATAACAGTGACAAATGTTTTTGCATTCTAATTTTCTCAAATTTCGATGTGTAAATTAATTATGTAATAATTGAAAAATATTCTCAGATAGAAATGATTTCTCAATCATATCTTGCAACTTGAGTATCTGCAACTCTATAGCTGTGTCCTCTTCTTCAACTTCAATGTGTAGATTTTGTTTATAAGGTTGGACAGTTATAATTGCCAACTTAGAAGCAGCATAAGCTTAGCTTAGATGTCTTTCGTCTTTTTAACTCTGCCTATAATAGAGCAGGTTTTCTCTTTGTTGTCGATCGAGGATAACTTATCCTCTTGATTATTAATACAAAAGTTTGTATTAAAAAAAAATATAGTAGCAGCAAAACCTAAGTAAAAATCAAGCTTCTTGGCCACTTTCTGAAATGATGAGGTGATTCTTTACCACAGAGAATAACTTATAATTTTAATTCTAAGTTTGAACCATACTGCACCTATACTTCAAACTTTGGCCAGGGGAGGTATCAAATATAGATACAGATACGATAATACATGCTGGAAATGAAGTATTGTTAACTTTTATATTTTGCGGGATACGGCGTCGATACAGAACTGATACTCACAGGAAACTGTCCCAATACGGTCAAGATACGGCTAGTGGTTATTTAGAAATTGTTTGAAAATTTATGTGGTCTTTTTGAATATTATAACAAATATGGGGTCGGTGAATTTTAAAACTTGGCCAGATCACACCCAGCCTATTCTTCTCAACAGAAAGAGGAAAACGCTAGGTTTTCACATTTGAAAAGAAACAGCGGCACCAACCAATTCAAAGATCCAGAAGGAAGAAGGAAGAAGAAAGAAATTTCAAAAGGACCTCTTCTTCTCCACTGAAAGTTCTGCTGCTGCATCTGCTCCACCAGGTCTTAGCTCACGTTAACTTGTTGCTCCTTCACTTACTTTGCAGATGTATTAGAGTTAGTTTATTCATTATAACCAAATCCAAATCCTGTCCAGATTCTATCGAGTGACAAGAAATTAAAACTCTTTTATGAAAGATATTTTCGAACAAGAATGGGTAGTGTGGGCGATGTGGGCACTTCTAGTGCTAATGATGCTCATGATGTGGAGTTATAACCAATTCATTCATTATAACCAATTTTGTATTTAAATTATTTAAAATATATATTTACATTATTTTAATTGTCGTATCCTTGCTGTACTCTTATCCTAGTTTTTGGACATTTGTTGTATCACCATATCATGTCATTATACTCGTACCTGTGTCCAGGCAATGAGTATTACAGTTAAGTAGCACTGAGTGAAGATGGCTTAAGATAAATAAGTTTTTATTTTAGATAATAAAAACATGTACTCATGCTAGATTCTCTTCTTAGAAAGGCTGAAATTTTTAAGATTTAATGGGATTCTTTAGGCTTGCCCTGATTTTCTGGTTCCTTGCTGAATATGGTTTTTATTTTGAACTCCCTTTTCAAGTGATCTTTTGTTGGGTCGGTAAGTCCCAATCTTACCAATGTGTGTACATGTAGGACCTATGTAACAAGTATTTGAAGACATTTCCATGAGAAGTTAGTGTTCTGTTCTGTTTCTAATGCCCAACTGAAGGGAAAGGAAATAATTTTAGATGTTATAATTTGTGTTTGTAGGCCATTACTAAGAACTAGTGTTTGAGTTGTATACACGTTCACATCACTGAGTTCAGACATGAACTCTTACATTTTCCCCTGTGGGACTCTAAATGGGATGCTGATTTTTCAGTTGTGATAATGTATTTGTTATTTATAATGTTTATAATCTAACTTTGTTATTTAGTTTTTATTAATCGAAGGCTGGAGTACGATCTGCATATTCTGTATATTATGCATTTGGTTGCCATGAAAACAAAACCCTAAAAGAAAATTTTATTTCTTATGTTGCTGAAAAACACTTAGAAAGTGGAAATTTGTAGCTTCTGAAAAATATTATGTTTTGTGTTTGTTTTATTTTAAGTTTTGTTGTGTGATTCTTTGGACGTTTTTGTTGAAATGTAGCAGAAAGTTTTACAGGCTCTGAGCTAAGCAGAAAAATGGCCTTAATGAGGGGAGAGCCACTAGTGACGAAGCTTGCAGTGTTGGCCAAGTACGTGGTTCTTCCTGGAGCCATGGTCGCCGCCCTCATCTATTCACCTCCTGATTACACTTCTTCCAAGAACGATCCTAAGTCCACCAAATAAGACGTAGCTCGGTCAGTACCTTTTCCTCTTTGCTAAAACTCTGGTTTCATATATCTGTTGTGATTTGAATGACCTGGCAAGTGTATGTGAAATTTCCATTTAGTGCTTTTTGACTTTGCCTTTTAAGGCCTTCAATTATTATTATTTGTAGAATTCTGTGTAGGTACCAGTGCTATAGATATTACCCACATATATGAAGCCCTGGATGTGGTTAAGGTACGATAGGTACTTAATTGTTTTCAAATACGTCTTATATCCATCGGATATAAGAAAACGAAATTATTATATACCTTTGTTTTTTGGTTGCTAAAAATGAGAGGCTTTCACGGTGGAGCTTGGCAGGAGTGTGGTTCTTTGGGAGTTTGAGGTTTATGATAGAGATGAGTGTCGGTGTTATAGGGTGAGATGATGAGAGTGTGAGACCCACATTTATGTGAGTGAAAGAGAAGATTGGGTTAAGTGGTGTGTGGCTATTCATTAGGGGTATATGGTATTTCCATTTGCAATTTGCTCAAAATTTTTTATTTGCATAAAGGAAAAGGGTTCGCACATCACCATGGGTGCTAAAAGTGGTCGGCTTTGTAAAAAACTTGACGAAATAAGAGAAATTAACTTTTGCTATATTTAAAACCATATTGTGCTTTCCCAGGATATGCTATATTTTCATTCCCCTTGAATTTCAACAAGCAGACAGAATTTGTTATGAGATTGTGTGAAGTCGAAATATAGGTAGCTTGATTATGTGCTTTTGATTAAGTCTGCATGCTCTAAAGTATTATGTAAATCAACTCCAGAGTGCAGTCTCGTGATCTATAGTAGTTCTCCACTAAAATGTTCAAGTTTATAGCAAAATTTTGTTTCCTATTGCTTATTCTTCTTACATACCTCTCAGCTTTGATACCTCTTTTTGTATTTTCTTACACAGCTGGGATATGAGAGTGATTGTTTAAGAAAAACGAAAATTGTGCCGGATAACTGATTGTAAATTTCCTTTTGTACAGGGCCGTACTGCATAGAAGTGGATGTTAGAGATGTGCTCTCCTCCCGTTCAAATTTCGTATGGAATAATCTAAGCCTAATAGTTGCTCAAGTTGAGGGATTTTTCCTGCTTTCTTTGAAGAACTTTGACATGAACTCTTTAAATGTACTTCCTTATTACCAGATTTCCTCTGTCAATCCCTTAATCGAATGACTCTCGACGAAGAACACTTGATTACAATAATTGTTAGATGATATTTGCCAGACTTGGTTAGAGATGAAATCTCATTGGATGACTAGTGCTGCGACTGATGATATGTTTTGTTCACAACCTGTCCCAGCAGCTCTCTGTTTCTTGTCACAAAACGTAAACCTTGATTAGGATTTAATTTGTTGAGGCTTTTTCTAATCAGTGGGGGAGGGATTCGAAGGTTGAACATCTTCCAGCATTGGAGAAGCAATATAGTTGGCTTTTAAGTGATTGGAATTAAAATGTGGGACTTGAGTTTCATATTGTGGTTCGAGTCCGGACCCATGGCGTATGTTTTCTGTGGTAATTTTACACCATGTCCAAAACCAAGAAATTTCAACCCGCATTTTTCATTACAGTTTCAAGGTAAATTCTAGATGCTAATCCTAAATCATGAACACTTAACTATTGAGAAAACTTCTTGGCAGATATAGTTGCAACGTAATCGTGTAATTTTTCAGTCCAAAATTGCTCATGCCATTGGTACCACTACTTCCATTAAACAAATTATGTATGACTTTTGGAACATTCAGAATGTCCATCAAAATGGAAAAGACGCTGCTGGTTATGTTATTTGTAATTCCCATGGCATTATTACATTCAATTCCTCCTAATCCGTATCGGATTAGTAAGCCATTCCTATTGGTTTTTGTTCTGTACTAGAGGCTGAACAAGCACATGGTTTGAAATTTGGTCTTTCTTCTGGTAGTCATTCTTGTTTTGATAATCTAATTATTTAAGGGCTTATCTGATTTCTCAAGCAACGAAAGCCTCCGCCATGGAGCATTTCATTTTTATTTCAGGTATCCCGAATCTTTGTCAAGATACTGAACCTGTCTGATTATTTTTCTTAGTCTTCAGATGTCTTGAGCCTAAATAATAACGAACTTGTGTGATTTCATCTTTCATTCCAAATCTCAGTAATATTTATTATGAAATGTCGAAAACCAAACTATTTAATGTATATAATAGCCAATCACAATGCGTGAATTTGAACACTAAATGAATTCACTTCTGCACAATACGTTTATAACGAGGTTGCTCCATCCAGCTCCTCATGCACAAGATACAGCGAATGCACAACCCCTAACCACGAAGTGACGCCCGGGGGACAGCTGGTAAACCCAATTCGTCCTCAGCCTGCCAGCAGTGAATTTTAAAGAAGAATTAGCACAAGGCAACAATGATGGGTGGCATGTGGCCAGTGGAGTAAGTACTCCCCTCCACCCGGTGCCACCACCCAAGTAAATAAACAATCATTCCAATGACGAGGTGGAAGCTGAGGCCGAAGACTTGCCTCTTTCGTTCAACACAAATTTTCTCATGAGATAAAAACAATGTTCAAAATTTTAAAAAAAATGGTATTTTAACCATAAGGCAAATGTGCGTTTCAGCACACAAATTCAATACACTTGTACCTGGGCATTGGATCTGCCCGCTGGAGCTGCTGCATGTCCTATGGGTGCTGAAGGCAAGTGGAGCTCTGCATCTAAATCAGATTCCTTATCAGGTTGGAGATAGGAGGGAACGCCATCGGCTTCAGTTTCCAAACCCATGTCTGCTTCTAGAGCATCCAGCTCTGCAGACAAGATTGAAATACAGTTGGGCAATTAAAAACAGAACAAGATTGCATCAGAACATGGAATCATATGCATTGATGCTTTATATGAGACCACAATAGGTCTTAATGCAGTACCATTGACAAGTAAAGTCACTTAAAAGTTTGCGCGCAAGATGAACAAGACAGTTTCACCTAGCCTATATTCTAAATCCCTTATTTCAGAACCTACAATCTTGTCATGCAGACAAATCACAAATCAGCTTTTGACACTCTTTGCATGATTTACTTCACCCAAGCCTCTGGGTGAAATTAATCAGAAAGTTCTCTTCTTTGTATGGAACCTGTAGCCAGTATATCCTTCAATATTTAAGAATTCAATGATTTCTAAGCTTACCACCCATAAGATCCTCCTCATCAATGTCATCAGGAACATTATAGCTTCTACCAAGGGTCTCTTGAATTTCATTGCTTACATCCATCAGGTCCATCATTTCATCTTGCAAATTCTATGGCAAACGAGTATTCACATGTCAGTAAGAGATACTTTCAAACGTACAAAGCATGGAAGCAACGGGAAACAAAAAACAGAAGAGAGTACTGCTACTGACATCAATATCTTGAATCTTCACCGTTTTCATCATTCCTTTTAGCTCCTTGTTGGCAGATTTCAGAGCTGTCATCTGTGCAAAACATATCAAAGTTAATTTCCAAACAAAATCTTACTGCAGAAAATATGCCTCCATGGAATCTACATTTAGAAATCTAAATGGATACCAGGAATGAGTACAACAGAATCTAGGACTTATACCAATCACATATTTATAAGCAAAAACCCTCCCTATACACAAATGGTCCATCTCCTACCTCTCATGAGGTAGGCAGCAGGTTCCAATCAGGGTACAGAAAAAGCTCCTCCTCAACAGCCTTGAACTATGCCCCTTGGGGCGCTACCAAGGAAAACCAACAATTTTAAGGTGAATATAGTATAGCCCCAGTTCAACCAAATTTGATGTAGCATAGAGTGACTCTCCAACATGTTGCAAATCAGTAACTACCTCATTAATTTGGGCATCCTACTTATCCTTTTTCCCCCCTTTTATGAGAGGAAAGAAGGCATCTTATCCATCTAAATACATGTCATTAAAAAAAAAAAGGACAGGGTTCATACCCCCAGCCCTCAAGGCTAAAGGTGTAATTTCACCAATAAAAAGATAAAAGTTCGTGGTACAATGTCATTTGTTATGCTGAGCTACGACATGCATTATCCTCCAATCCTCACATTTGACAATCAAGACAATCCAACACATGGACATGGTGAGACTAATAGATCCTTATACGTATACACTCCATAAAAAACATGTGAATATAATCACAAAATTTAACAGCTAAAGACGTACCGTTTGCTGAGCATCTTTTATACCCTCTGAGGCAAAGGCCACTTGGTCAAGGTTAAATGTCTGATTATACAGCATGTCACGCTGTCCTTCATACCTGTGTCCAGAAACTTAATGAATTAAAACAAATCATTGAAGGAAAAAGGATAATGGAAATTGAGTCATACAGTATATTCACCATACCCCTTACAATTTGCAAAATGTATCAATCAAATTCTAGATGCCAAAGAGAATGATCCCAATATTAATGGCAAATAAAAAAAATGTGTTTGCATAAATGTAACCCTATCTCACTCATTTCGATGTCCCAGTGACGACCTAAATTTTGTATTTCACGATGCAAAAGATTCTATTTTTATTTGAGGCCAGACAATGCAAAAACTTAAACCTTATGCCTTCAATTAGCTACACCACGCTCTAGAAAATCTAAGTACATGCACATACTCATCCGTATGCATGCCTACTTAGTATGCCACTGAAGCATAACCTTCTAGCACTACTGTTCACACTTCAGTTGCCCATCATGTTTATGTGAATTTTTGTTCCAACAATATCATTCCAAGTCTTCAATCAACCACTTACGTCCAACACATAAGTATCCATTCTTAACCCTTCTGATGTCACAAAAATATTTAACCATTCTTCCTATTTCCCCAGTCGTAACCTTCTTCAAAGATTTGAATCAAATACCAAGCTTTTCTGAAAAGTCCAAATAAACCAACTTCCAAATCCTGATAAAACTGCTGACTGATTTCACATGAATGAAACATGCAACAAAATAGGGGAAACATAAATCACATAGAGGAGCAATAAACCATTAACATGAAGGGGGGCACTTACATTCGCTTTTGCTTGAGAACCCTCATGGCTCGAGACTTAACAGCTTCTTGTGCAGGACCAGGCCTTGTCTTCTTGATCTGCTCTTTGTATCTATTAAGTTCAATATCAAGCTTCTTGATCTTCTCATCCACTGTTTCGCCTCTTTTATTAATCTGTTGCATAATAATGTTTACTTCACCCAACAGTTCTAGCAGAATACCAACAGAAATTGTAAAGCTGAAATATTCAAACAAGAGTTGCTCGGAAACCAAGCATCAAATTAGTTACAACCATTATCGTTTCTAAAGCTGGTCATAATGATTTGACTAAATCTTCACTCTTGATTATAGTAGGGTTTCTCATTACCTGGCTCTCCCAACAGATATTGAATATGGGTTTGTAACAAGATGGATACACCAGTTAGTTGGCAATACTTAAAATTGTTCATGACCCATTTTTGGCAATTATGCATTTTGTTAATGTTTCCCATATTACCAATCTAAACATATTAAAGCAAAGAAGAGAATACAAGTTGAAAAATCCAGGATTCTTCCCAAGTAACCTAAAGAACAATAAAAACCTGATTACCCCAACCGTAATTCTGCGATACCCAACAATAGCTTTAGGAAATAAACTAGAAGAGTAGAGAGAGAGAGAGGACCCTTTCGGAGGCATCTCCAACAGACGGCGGAGGTTCTTTTTCTTTCTTGACACCGAAGACCCTCTTCATCTTCTCACGTACTTCTCCTCCTTTGACCTAAGCTACGACCGATTCAACCAAGCTTTTTCTCCCAAAGCACTTGAACACAACACGCAGAGAGAGAGAGAGCAATACTTGAATGGTCTGCTTCAGCAAATCACCCCCTTTTGTAGTCAATGGGATATATCTGAAACCAAGGCAGAGCATTCAATCAGAAAATTGAATCTGGTTTCTCATTACATACAAAAAGAAATCCAAATCTACAAAAACCCAATAAGATTTCCATCAAACTTACCAGGAAAATGGGAATTTTCAACTCAAAGTTGATGAGAGGAAAATAAGAGGAGGACGATTGATGAGATCCGAGCTCGATCAGTTCAATATTCGCTTATCCCTAACTAATTTTGGGAAATTTCTGAATATTGAAAATGCAAATTTGGGATTTTTCTAGGTGGGTTCGCTATTCCTTCCCAGCCGCGTCCTTTACTTTGCGTCTTGGACAGAAAGCTATCAAAAGTTCAAAACTCACCAACAAGAAAACAAAAGGTAATTTTTAAAAGGAATACGCTTTGTTTTTTTTTTTTTTTTTTTTGGGGTGAAAGGAAAACGCCTTTCAATTAACCCAAAGGGTTAAATTATGATTTGGATTCTCTGTAGCCCTAATTAATTTTGGGATTTTTTTTTTTTTTTTTGGGTGAAGTTCCAATTTGTACACGGCAGTTTGCTTCGGATTAGAAGGGTTTTACACGGCTAATCCTTTTTTCTTTTGCATTTTTTCAAACTTCATTATTCGAATTACAACAAAACAATAATTCGATAACATACTCTTTTTTTTTTTTTTTTCATTTTCATGTAATGTCATCAAAATTCAATGTGCTATCAAATTAATAGTTTTTTTTTTTTAATGCGGCAAATTAAAACCTAAAGATTAATAACTTCAATCAAACATCATTATTAGCATCTTTATCTAGTTATTAGTCAGTAAGAGACCTATAAGTATAAAATAAAATAATATAAAAGTTTATACAATCAATATATCTGGTTTAATTCAACTCAGTTTATAAAAGCTCAAAATTGACCCCAAATTAGACCATTATTGTTTGGTCTAGTTTTAAGTCGGGTCATGTGGTCAGTTGTTTTGAATGTGTTGGTCAAAATGCTGATGGTGACATGTTGTAGAGATTATTCACCTACAAGTGGGTGCAAATGAGTGATGTATTGCTGTGATCTTAGCTTCTTTCGAGCTGCTGTGGCCAAGTTAAGAACGAGTTCTCGACAGTAAAGTTCTAGGTCTCAACTACAAGACCTTTTAAATTGAAAATGTGTTTGATAGTATCACCGAGATCGGTAGCTTGGTGGTGGCATTAGGCTCGATAACCAAGTGCTTTTAAATAACTTAAGAAATGCAGGTATTTCAAGAAATTCGAATAAATTGGATGATGTTTAAAAATTGACTTTATAAATGACAAACAAAGAAAATCTTGTTGATGCATGAAATAGATGATCGAAATAGGGAATGCCCAATAACTCAAAACAGTTTTTTGAGTTTTGTTTACGGAAGTTACATGAAATCCTTACAAAAACATTAAAAACTATGAACTACGCGATAAAGTTACATGGAGAGCAGCGTTGAAAGGACCTGAACTCTCACTTCTTTGTCTTGACCGACTCTTTGTTGACTTTGAGAGCGGAGGGCTGTGGGCCTTGGAGTTGAATGTGAGCATCTTTTGGGCCTCCAACATCTGAATGAGTGCTAATTTCTTGCAAGAGAGAATCTTTTCCAACATCATTACTGATTTCTTGCATGCTAGAATCTAATTCTACTTGTTCAGTGGCTACGTCTACGCATGCGCTCTTCAGTTTTCTGGTGATCTCGTCAACAATTTTTGTGACAAACTCTCCAAAGTACCTGTTAGTTAAAATTCAAAATTGAGCAAAAGTAAGATTTATTAGGCCACTGCGAGATTAAATTGAACTACTATCTTATTCATTATGACTACAGAGCTGGGGATTGAATAAGATTTGAATGTATCAGTTCAACATTTATCCAAAATGGCTGAATCAAAATCTCATAATCCCATGATTTTGTAAACTTCTGAAAACACTAACAGAAATATATTTAAATATAAAAAATATCTGACCACACGTGTGAAAGAAAGAGAGTGATTATAAATTCTCGTATCAGTGATCCTAAGCTCTTCATTACACTGATAAAAACCAAAGATGATTTTGGCACTTAAATATTGTAAACAATGCATGGTGGTGGTATGCAAAAAATAGGTCTGGAAAAAACATTAAGAAAAAGAAGAACAGAAGAAACAAAGAGATGGAAATAAGTAAGTAGTTACTGTTGGCGTGACTTGTGGATATTGACTTATTTTCCTTACACACTAAGAATTCCTATTATAATTATAATTGATTTACTTTAATTCCTGATTTCCTACTGCAAATAGATTTAGGAATTTATTATTTACTTGCCCATTTAGGTTTCGTTGTATTATAAATATGACATCCTACAAGGAGAAGTATACACATAAAATTCCCACAAACAAATATTCTCTTATAGTTTTCATATTTAGTTTTCATATTTTAGCATGGTATCAGAGCGGCGATCTTGGAATTGCTGACTCTAGTTTCAAACCCCCGCCGCCGCTATGGGGGTTGATGATTTTTTCCACCCTCATGGAGGTAGCACCACCGACTCCTTCTCTCATTCTCAACCAACCATCGTTGAGTTGAGTGCCCCGATGGCTCAGCTCCTACAGATGCAGACTTTGACCCCGAACCCGATCTAGAATCAGGATCCTCTTTTGACGACCCCGACCCCGACCCCGACCCCGACTATGATGATGACGACTCCGACCTCGACCCCGACTCTGAAGACGACCCCGACCCCCACTCCGATGACAACCCCGACCCCGAATTTGTCTCTGATTCAGACCCCGATACCGATTTCGACTCCGACTCCGGCCCCGACTCAGGCTCAGATTCCGATCCAAATTCCTACTCAACCTGTATCCTATGCATCTTCCGCTGCACAGATTATGACTTCTCGACTAACGACCCCGACACATGGACCAGATTGAGCATATTGTGGTGATCCGAGACACACTTGTGAGACTTGTTTTAAATTGCATGGCTACCCCGATTGGTGGGCTACTTTTACAGATCGAGGACAATGCAATATGACCAGTAATGGTACTGGTTATGGATTCCATACTTCCGATAAGATTGATTCCAGGAGCTGGATAATAGATTCCGGTGCAACTGATCATATGACGTTTGATCCTGATGATTTTCTGAATACTACACAACCTCGACGAACCTGTATTGCAAATGCCAATGGTGTTACTTATCCTGTGACAGGGGCTGGCACTGTTGCACTTTCATCCTCTCTCACACTGTCTAATACTTTACTTGTTCCATCTTTATCCACTAAATTGTTGTCAGTTAGTCAGCTTACTGAACAATTGAATTGTTGTGTACTCATTTACCCGAGTTTTTGTTTGCTTCAGGATATTCACACTAAGGAGATTCTTGGTCGTGGTACTAAGAGAGGGGGGCTATATTATCTCGATGACTTCAGTCCCGGCGTGGCTAACAGTGTGACACATCCCTTTGATAGCAAACAAAAGCAAATCTGATTGTGGCACCGTCGATTGGGACATCCGTCTTTTAGTTATATGAAGCATCTTATACCAGATTTATTCTCAGGTTTCAAGGACTCCGACTTCACATGTGATACTTGTATTTTGGCCAAGAGTCACCGTGTGCCCTACCCGTTGAGTACGAACAAGTGTACTACTCCATTTACCTTAATTCACTCTGATGTATGGGGACCTTCGCCTATCACTGCTCCTTCTAGTGTTCGATGGTTTGTCACATTCATCGATGATTGTACACGGATGACATGGCTTTATTTGTTGAAGAATAAAAACGAAGTGTTTTCCCGTTTTCAGTCCTTCCATAAACAGATGAAAACTCAGTTTAATGCTCAAATCTAGATTCTTCGCTCAGACAATGGTGGAGAATTTGTCAATCATGACTTTCAGACTTACTTCCAACAACATGGAATTATCCATGAGACGACTTGTCCTCAGACACCGCAGCAAAATGGCGTTGCTGAACGAAAGAATCGACATCTTCTTGAAACCGCCCGAGCACTTCTGATTGGCGCTCATGTTCCTCGCCATCACTGGGATGATGCTATTGTCACCGCAATTCACCTGATCAACCGCATGCCTTCTGGTGTATTGACCTTTAAAACTCCCTTACAGGTGCTTGCAAACCACAGACCTCTGCCCTCTGTTTTGGTACTCACACCTCGAATATTTGGATGTGTGGCTTTTGTTCATCTCCACAAAAATCAACGTAGCAAACTTGATCCCTGTGCGCTTCGTTGTGTTTTTGTGGGTTATGCCACTCATCAAAAAGGTTACCGCTGTTATCACCCTCATACCTAACGAACCTATGTCACTTTGGATGTGAACTTTCTGGAATCTGAGCTGTTCTTCCATGACCCATCATCCAATTCTACGCTTCAGGGGGAGATACAAAGTGAAGAGCAGAATTGGAGCAACTTAGAAAACAAAGAAATTCTTCTCTGTACAGAAATGATTGATCATCCCGAATCTGGAGCACGAAATTACTCTCTGTCGAAAAGCGACCCATCGCTCATTCATAGCGATCAATTGCCTGACCCACCTGATCCATGCGAAGATATTTCTGATCCGAGTTTCACACCTACATGCAATGCAGAACAACAAGATAAAGACCCCCTCTCTAACTCAACAGTACCAACATACCAATCTCCTGAGAATATCCTTGAGGTAACTACTCCTACTAGACTTGTACATTTAGATGATAAAACTATTGGATATCAATTACCTTTCAGGCAAAATCGTGGGAAGCCACCAAACCGTTATTCACCTGATATTGGCAAGACATCCAAGTATCCAATTGCAAATCATGTATCCACTGAGAAGCTGTCTGAACCACTCAAGGCTTTTGTGCATCAGTTGTCTGCTATTCATATTCCAACCAAGGTCTCTGAAGCATTGAAAGATCCTAAGTGGGTCCAAGCTATAAAAGAGAAGATGAAAGCTCTTGAGAAAAATCAAACTTGGACATTGGAGACTATACCGCGAGGAAAAAAAAAACTATCGGATGTAGATGGTGTTTACTATAAAACACAATGTAGATGGATCTATCGAGCGATACAAGGCAAGACTTGTGGCAAAAGGGTACACACAGACCTATGGTATAGACTATGAAGAAACCTTTGCTCCAGTTGCAAAGTTAAACACCGTAAGAGTCTTATTGTCCCTTGCAGCTAATTTGGATTGGCCACTACACCAGTTTGATGTAAAGAATGCTTTTCTACATGGCGAACTCACGGAGGAGGTGTACATGGACATTCCTCCTGGATATAATACTTCTCAGACTGGAACAGTTTGCAGGTTACGAAAAGCATTGTATGGATTGAAACAATCACCACGTGCATGGTTTGGACGGTTCACCATGGCAATGAATAACAATGGTTTCAAACAGTGTAACTTAGATCATACTCTGTTCTTGAAACATCGAAAAGGGAAGGTAACAGCGTTAATAATCTATGTTGATGATATGATTATTGCTGGGAATGATAAACAGGAAATATCACAGCTACAAGACTATCTGGCTTTGGAGTTTGAGATGAAGGATCTAGGTGGACTCAAGTATTTCTTGGGAATTGAGGTGGCTCGATCACAGCAAGGCATATATCTCTCTCAAAGGTAATATGTCCTGGACTTGTTGACAGACACAGGAATGCTAGATTGCAAACTTGCGGACACTCCTATTGTTCAGAATCATCATCTTGGAGAATATTCAGATCAAGTTCCAACTAACAAAGAAAGATACCAAAGGTTAGTGGGAAGATTGATCTATTTGTCACATACTCGACCAGACATTGCTTATGCGGTGAGCGTTGTCAGTCAATTTATGCACTCTCCAAGTGAAGATCATATGAATGCAGTTCTTCGGATACTTAGATATTTGAAGTCTGCACCTGGAAAAGAACTTATGTTCTCAAAGCATGGTCATCTAAATATTGATGGCTATTCAGATGCAGATTGGGCAGGTAATGTAACAGATAGAAAATCCACATCGGGTTACTTCACATTCGTGGGAGGTAATTTGGTGACATGGAGGAGCAAGAAACAGAATGTAGTAGCTTTATCCAGTGCAGAAGACGAGTTCAGAGGCATGACTAAAGGGATTTGTGAACTTCTTTGGTTAAGAAAGTTGCTTACTGAACTTGGATATAAACCTACATCCACAATGAATCTCTTTTGTGATAATAAGGCTGCTATAGCCATTGCACAGAATCCGGTTCAGCATAATCGTACTAAACATGTTGAGGTGGATCGACACTTCATCAAACAAAAGCTTGAGGCTAAAGTGTTTCAGTTTCCTTTTGTGAAATCCGAGGATCAATTGGCGGATATTTTGACAAAGGCGATTTCCAGTAAAGCATTCCACAATTCACTAGATCAGTTGGGCATTGGCGACATCTATACACCAACGTGAGGGGGAGTGTTGGCGTGACTTATGGATATTGACTTACTTTCCTTATACACCAAGAATTCCTATTATAATTGTAATTGATTTACTTTAATTCCTGATTTCCTACTGCAAATAGATTTAGGAATTTATTATTTACTTGTCCATTCAGGTTTCGTTGTATTATAAATATGACCTCCTACAAGGAGAAGTATACACAGAAAATTCCCACAAACAAATACTCTTATAGTTTTCATATTTAGTTTTCATATTTTAGCAGTTACCCATCAGTCTCCGTAGAAACAAGGCCGAACAAATTTGCAGCTTCAATTAGAGACTTTCTCCAAGACTGCATCATTTCTTCCCTTTCTTTAACTCCAAGGCCGGACAAATTTTGAAAAAGTAAACTTAAAAAATCCTATCCCAATAAACCCAACGCCCCCCTGTTCATCCCCTCTGACCCCGAACCAACCTCATCCCCCTCTCTCTCTCTCTTGGCGTCGGCTCGGCGGCAAAACATCAAAACCCAATTTAGCCAAAGAAGGAACAACGGTAGTTAGAACCAGATCCTGAGCTACAACGACATGTGCTTCCCAAGCTCGAGGCTTTGTGCTTACCCCAACAGGTCTTCTCTTGCAAAATTGACGACAGTCGTCTCAACAGAAATCATGAGAAAGCTTAGCTTGAGTAGATTTTAAGTTAAAGTCAACTGCTTTTAAATCTTTTTCCACATTTAATCACATATCAATTATTGTGTGTTGTTGTTGTTTGTTGAGTAGTGAATTGTGCATCTTGTTATCTGTAAATTATGTGTTGTGAATTGAAATTGATTTGTTCTTCAATTGAAGGTCTGAATCTTCTGATAGATTGTAGTTGAAGTTGTGGTTGTGGAAAGTTAGATTGTGTTTTTCCCACCAAAGGATTAGGACTTAATAGAATGGGAAGTTGAAGTATCAGAGAGAGAGAGGGGGATGGCGTATGGGGGATGGGGGCTGGGGTTGGTGTGGGGCGAGAGGGGGTGAACAAGGGGTGCTGGTTATGTTGGGCTGGGGAAGAGTTGAGATTTTAATTTTTAATTTTTTAATTTATGTTATTTTATCATTTTATATAATTTTTTTAGGAACTGGTTGGTTAGTAGGTGGGTTTCATGGTAGACACGTCAACATTTAACGATTGACTACACGGTCAACTTAACGTAATGATGAAATTGGACGATGTTGCAAACGTAAGGGTGTAAATTGATACATTGAGGTTCATATTGAGAACCACCCAAAATCTATAAGGTGTCTTTTGTCGTTAGCCCAAAAAAGAAATGCAAAAATTTACTTTCAGTCCTAGTAGTTGGCTGACTTCACCACTATAACTCTCGTATTTTATTTTTCAGTGAAAGGTAGCAAGGGGATGAAGATGGTATTTGAATAAGAAAAAAATATTATTAAATTAAAATTTTAAAAACAGAAAAATAAAAAAATCCCCACACTCTCTCTCAAATCACCTCTCCACCCAACCATCATTAAAGCCATACAAACCCCACCCACATATATGCCCCGACCCGACTCACTATCTCATTCTCTTCATCTCTCACCGTCTCTGTGTTTGGGTCGGGTTTGCAAAAGAGAAGCTAGATTCGGGTCATTCTAGAGACATGTGGGCAGGCTTAGAGTTATGAGTTTTCGGGTTGTGGGAGAGTACAAGGCTTGAAGACGAATGAGAAGAAATGGAGGAAGACAAAAAAGAGGGCGCGCAACCAACCAAAAAAGGAGATTTTAGAGTGACGAAATATATGGGGTTTGGGAGATTTTGGAGAGTCCTAGGGTTTTGTTCTTGGTCCCATTTTGGTTGTTCCTAGGCGATGAGATGAATTTGTCCAAGGTCGGCGAGAAAATTACGAGCTTCGTTAGCTTTATCAGATCGCTTGGCCTTCTTCTTTCTGTGGGGTTGGGTCAAGGTTCGCAAGGGGGGTGGCGGTGAAAGCTATGGGGGTTGCTGGTGCAATTTTTTTATTTTTTATTTACAATGAACTCTGTTTTTGCCAACCTAGCCGTGCCAACCAACTGAACCTCCAAGAAGCCTGATGATTTTTACCCTCGTCATTTTCTTCTTCAAACTAAAAACCAATACAAGAAAAGCTAGAGCTTAGCATACTCTGCGTTTCTACTGCAATCTGCCTAAACTCTCAGTTCCTCTCTCTCAATGTCCCAAATTCTCAAATCATAACGAACCCTAAAACAGGTCAGCTCAATCGACTGAAGTTGATCTCAGCTTCCCAAATGGACATACTCCTCGCTCAAATCCAAGCAGACCTCAGCTCCAACGACGCTCTCCTCCAGTCCGACACTCTCTTCCAAGCCCTCCAGCAATCCGTAGTCGGTCGCGACATATCCGTCATTGCCAAATTCATTGTCGAAGAGATCGTTGCCTCACCTGCCTCCTCCGTCTGCCAAAAGCTTGCTTTTGATCTCATTCGCTCCACCCGCCTCACCACCGACCTCTAGGACAAAGTCTGCTTCAGAATTCTCACCGATCTCGACTTACCCGACCCTAAAGTCAGGGCCGCCGCAGTCTCCATCCTCTCCGCCATCCCCTCCTACTGCCTCTCCAAGATCATCACCGACGCACAGAAGGAAATCAACAACTGCTTTGATTCTCCGAGCAATAATCTCCGCTTATCCATCCGCAAAGTAGAGAGAGGGAGGGAGATAAAGAAATCTGGCCCGAGTCCTCCTTTCCCTCGCCGATCCATCCCACCCACCCACACACCCCACAACTCCTCCATCTCTCCTTCCTCTCTCTCTCTCTCTCTCTCTCTCTCTCTCTCCCCCTTTTTCCACCCACCTACCCCCACAAATATGAGTGAAATAAAGATTCAATATCAGTATTGGCAGGCAACTAATGGTTGTGGTGTTGTGGGGTGGCGGCAGCAGTATGAGAGAAGGACATAGTCTGTTGGGTTTCCAGAATTTCTTTTTCTTTTTTTAATTTTGTTATTTGTATTAATATTATAAACTGAACTTAATAATTTTTTATTATTAATTTTTAGACTTTAATGAAATTTTTAACGATAATTTAACATAGTGAACAACATTGACTAACGGAGTAAAACACAAAGATTAAGTCTCTTCTTTTTCCCATGTGGCTTGGGCCCAAAACATTTATCTTTCTTCAGTTGTCATCAACTCTGAAGGGCCACTCTTTTTAGATATATGGGTGAAAAAATCAAGGTCTAAACAAATACCTAAAAATAAACAGCATATGGGGTGCCACCATAGTGAAAAAGTAGGACAAATTTTCCCTCTCCTCTTAAGTGCATCCGTGTTCGAATCATGTAAGAGATAATTTTGAGGACACCCAATATAATACTTCTCCTCTCCCCTCCTCCCTCTCAGCCAGTGGCGGATCCAGAAATTTTTTAGCAGAGGTGCAAAATTGATTAAGTATGAAAAATGGTTTTTCGGAATAATCATTTTCTCAAGATAATTTTTGACGGCTTTTATTCCTTACACATCAAATAAGAAAACTTGATTTTATGAGATTTTAGTATGAAGTATATATTAACTTAATGAGCCATCATTTTTAGCATAAATCGTATTTTGCACTAAAACCGATTTTTCATATTTTGATTTGATAGGAATTTGATTTTCTAGTATTTTTATTTGAATCCAAATGGGGGGTACTTCCTTATTTACATTGTAAACTTAAGTAAATGGAGTAATATAAAAATAAATTAAAGTAAAAGGACAAAGACATTTACTTAAATGTTGAAAATGGAAATAAGGTAATCTGTGCACCAGTTGAGCAAAGGGGCAGTTTGAAGCACCTACAATAGTTTTTTCGGCGAAGGGAGGTGCAGCTGCACCTCCTTACGCCTTAATGGATCCGCCTCTGCTCTCAGCGCCTCCTTATTAGCGAATGACAAAAACAACTTTGATAATTTAAGTACAATATATGGTGAGTCCTACAATTACTTGAGGAATACCTCAATTTAAAACCCATGTATTTATTTCTATAACCAGGATTTGATTCAAGCCTTAACTTAAAAATATTCCTTATTTTCTGGTTGAGCTGATAAGATGCATTTCACGTGTCACCATCTAGGACGTATATTGCGTCACGGTGGCACTACGGATGGGCGCCACATGTCCACATCAACCCATTAGTTCGGTTACCCAATTATATCTTTTGTAGTATTTTTGGTCAACATGTGTTTAGTTTCGCGCGGAAGTCTTATGTTTACTATAGTTTTATCACTAAATGACAATCCAGCATTCAATAGCAACGAGGCACGCCGCACACACCACCCCACACCCGGCAACGTATAAGCATAACTAGAAATATGCTGCAGAGATTTTACCATGGCAATTGCGAGAGAGAGAGAGAGAGAGAGAGAGAGTGAAGTTGCTTCCATCTCTGCTTTTTACTGAGCTCTGTAGAGACAGAATTTCCATTTTCTACTGACACTGACTCTTCTGGAAAGAAAATAAGAAAACAAAAAACGAAAGAGAAGTGAAAAGTCTTCTACCCTTGAAGACTTGAAAGAAACAGAAAAGCATTAAATAGCTCTCCTTTCAGTTGGGGAGTAGTGTTGTTCCTGGTTTTCATTGCACATCGCACATTCTTATTTATTGTTCCCAACAACTTCTCTCCTGCCTCTCAAACCTCACCTCACCTAATCTCTTTCTCTCTCTCCTCTCTTTCTGAGGTAAAAAGTTAATAGAAAATTCAGCTTTGACATAGAAGACTGCATCTTTGCGGACAATGTCATATTTCTTCAACAAGACAACATTTTCCGGGAAAATTTCCTGACTTTCTTCCGTTTTCCGTGGAAGTTCCCAGAAAGGATTAGTGGGTTTTGCTTAGAACTTGTTTTCCGACAATGGGTAATCGATTTACTTGCATGTCAAAGAAGGATACTAAAGATATTGGATCCAGAAGCAAGAGAGTAAATCGCTCACAGAGGAAACTGCTGGCTGAGGAAGAGTTCTTGCACAGGCAAGCTCTGTCTATGGCTCTTCATCAGCACCAATTGTCTCAGAGGTTTGACGGATCCATGTCTAGAAGAATTGGGTCCACAAGCTCTAGGAGACTCGCTGATCCATTCGCTAATGGGAAGCAGGTGTGCTTTGTTTTGATTCAAAGTTGATTTCAAATCCATATTACTTTTTTCTTTGTCATGATTTGATCTGTGATGAAAAGGGTGTTTTAATGATTAAGTAGCTTTGGGTTAAAGCTAAAAAGTGCTTAATTAAATGTGAAATCAACAGTCACTAAATTGCCAATTTAAAGAAAAGCTATGAATGAATATTAAATAAGTGAAAAGGTAATGAACTATTCTACTTCTTTATTTTGATGGCTTGAAAAGTGCATCTCAAAAGGATGCGCTCTTAGATGATTGTGCTGAAGATCTGGCAATTATATTATTCTAACTCAGTCTTATGATCTCTAGTTTACCTTTTCTGTATCTAGAACAAAAAGTGTGTTTGGAGACACTTTTTCTTAAGAGTCATCCAACTTTATAACCCTTGATCAGCTCACTCCAGTTTGAGTGGTTTAGATGGGAGCTTTCTAGATATCTTATCAGGCAGTTGAGATCAGTGCTTTTATGGGATTTAACCATTATTAATGGCAGTGAGTGTGAAAAATGTGCTAAAGCCCGGAATGAAGTCGAAATAGTATTGAGATCTTTATATTATGTAGCTTGTTGGACCATTTGAGTCCTTTTTTGCCAATTACCATTGCAACCTCCGCACTGTTAAACAGCGTTATGTTCCTTTTCAGGATACCCAGATTTTTCTATAAAAACAGAAAGCAGTTCATATTATATATCCAATATGTATATAACATAGATAAAGTTCATATTAAAGCCATCATTCTTGAAAGATTTAGCTGTTTATCAAGGGGTCGTCATTAAGCAAGATTGTGAAGGCATCTATTCATAAATTTTATGTCTTTTTCTGTATGATGTATGTAGAAATGTTACTTATTTAACCCTGTGTTGTTTGTATTTGAAATTCTTTATAACCTTGACCTTAACTGAGCTGGAAATATGTCATAACTGTAAGAGTATTGGTCTGTGGCTTTCAAAATCAACACCGGGTCATGTAATCCAGTAAAGTACAGTTTTTCTCTTCTAGGAAATGTTAATTAATAACATTTTTTGTACAACTCCCAATATCCATAAAACTTTCACCTTCCTGCTGCTCGTTTGTTTTGGTTGCTAGCCTGCTTTTTTTAGTAGCCAATAGATTCATATAGACAAGCAACTTTGAGCGTAGTAATCAGTTACTAAGATATGGTCCTCCACCATTTCATGTTTGTCCTCCCTTGAATGATTTCCATGATTATTGATTTCATTTTATTTTACAGGTACCAGAATCTTTGGAGAATATTAAAACAAAAAAATTTATTCTGGTACATGGAGAAGGGTTTGGAGCATGGTGTTGGTACAAAACAATTGCTCTACTAGAGGAAGCAGGATTGCTTCCGGTTACCTTTGATCTCAAGGGTTCTGGTATTGATCTTACAGATACTAACTCTGTTGCTACGCTGGCAGAATATTCAAAACCATTGATTGAATATCTAGAAAATCTTGAAGAGGATGAAAAGGTTAAAAGCTGAGATGTTATTCATTCCATTACACTAAGCATGTAACATACTGTCAAATTTATACATGTAATTCTCGTGCAGGTTATCTTGGTTGGTCACAGTAATGGAGGTGCCTGTGTTTCTTATGCACTAGAGCACTTTTCGCAGAAAATTTCAAAAGCAATTTTCATCTGTGCTACTATGGTGTCTGATGGCCAGAGACCGTTTGATGTGTTCGCTGAAGAGGTAATTTATTATAAACTGGTTAAGGCTAACATCTGTTAAGAATTTGTTGGTCTTGTCTGAAAGATATGACCATGCAGCATAATGCCACTGAGTACTTCTAAACAACAGAAAATGCTTCTTCCTTTTCAAAAAATTCCAAGCTATTGCAACTATTTCGTCACACCATAGGCATTGAATACAATGTCATTGAAAAATATTACTTTCATCCGTGCAAAACTATTTGTGTAAATGAACCTCCAAGCTTCTAGTGAATCCATTATGGGTGTGTGCATGCATCTGTGGGTGGGTGTCTGTGCGCGTAAATACATATATGGTAATGTTCACTTGGTAGGCAGTGCTGTCAGACTGTCAATCAGACCCATATCCTACAGAATCATACGTATGAATATGCAGTCATGATAGACAGTTTGTCTCATGTTGTGGCATGCTGGACTGTCTCACAGTTTGTCTCACGTAATACATATATGGTAATGTTCACCTGGTAGGCAGGCCGTTTAACATCTTATGCTGTCAGACTGTCAATCAGACCCATATCATACAGAATCATACGTATGAATATGCAGTCATGATAGACAGTTTGTCTCACATTGTAGCATACTGGACTGTCTTGCAATATATAAATTGGGAATGCTAACCTCCACACCTTTCTTATAGAAAAATTATCTCTATGTTCTTATAATTAATGAAGGTTCTTATAGTAACTTAAAAGAAAACTATATTTCCTTTTTCAAGCAAGCCATTTTCTTCCCCTTGGCAGTTTAATTTCTTTATACTCTCTGATTTTCGCGTTCTCAAGAAGGAAATCTGTATTGCAGCTTGGTTCTGCAGAACAATTTATGCAAGGGTCAAAGTTTTTGATTCATGGGAATGGAAAAGACAAGCCTCCTACAGGATTCATGTTTGAGAAAGAGCAGATGAAAGGGTTATATTTCAATCAATCTCCTGCAAAGGTATGTTGCAACTCTCAACTAAAGCAGATAACTTTGTCCAAGTTTTTCAAGGTTAATATTATCTTAGTATTTTTTCCTCACAGGGAGCAGCATTTTTGTAGAAGTTATGCAGTTCCTTTATAATACTATGTGTAGCTGAATATTATATGTGCCCATTAAATGATTTGAAACAAAATGCAGAGCTAAATAAATATAATGGAAAGTAAGATGAGAACATGCAAATAGAAGTGAGAATGCAAGTGCAGTGTTTTTACATTTATACAAGTCCACGATACCTCCATTGTGTCCAGATATGTTTAACCGCTTTCTTTTTGTAGTTAGATCAATCAAAATCATGGAAATCTGTATTGTGTCCTTAACTTGTTTTATTGGTAGTTGGTACTTAGCTGTATCAACACAGCGGGCATGTGTAATCTTCATGAAACAAATATTTAATATTCCTTTGACTTAGTTTTTGCATTAAAAAATTGAGAGCGAGAACCATCCCAATGAAGAAAGACTTATATACAGGTAGCACAGGCAATTAATATCGTGTTGCTCTACAGACTTTAGTTTGTACATTTAGATTCTACCGTAGATCATTGTATTGTTTGCTGACCTCGCATCTCTCAGTTGACTTGCATAGCCTTATTTAAGCCACAAGATTGTACTGATTATCTAATCATAACGACAGAATCAATTTCAATCATTCTGTTTCTCTTTAATAAGTAGAACCATGTGAAGGGTTCATAAATTAATAGCATATCTTCACTGTCTCTGTCTCATTCATATCTTCACTGCCTCTGTCTCATATCTGTTTCCAGATCAGCATCTATGATGCCTCACAGATGTACCTAGTCAATTTTGAAAGCTGAATCGTAAATAGTTAAGATTTGTTGCTTACTATCCGAACTATTTTGTTGCCATTATTTTCTGATTCACCTTCCCAGCATTTTATATCCACTTTCCATCAAGGGCTTGGGTGTGAAATTTTATTTTAACACACACACACACATTTTATATTTCCAGATCAACATATATTATTCCTCAAAGATGTATGTAGTCACTTTTGAAAGCTGAGTCCTACTTAATTAAAATTTGTCATTTACTATCCATACTATTATGTTGCCATTATTTTCTGATTCACCTCCCCAGCATATTTAAGACAGAAACACGCACAGGCGCACACACACATCATATTTTCAGATTCAGCTTGATATTCACATATTCATATTTTCAGATTCAGCCAGATATTCCTTATTTAAAGAGTTCAACTGTAACCCTTAAAAATTTGTTAACTAACAAAACAAACATAATATTTTTTTCGTTTCTAACTCTCTTCTACTTTTGTGTACTTTATTTTCTTGTTCCATTGAGTCTTTTGTTTCTGGGAACAACACATGATGATCAGTCTCCTTTAGTGTTACACCATAAAATCTAAGTTGTGTGGCCTTCCTGGGTTTCTTCACCATGGTATAATCTGTTGAGATACTTGGGTTTCTTGCATCTATTCTTAATTTGATTTAACTGCCATTCACATTATCTTTATAACAGCAGTTAATTCATTCCAGGATGTTGCTCTGGCCATGGTTTCCATGAGACCTATCCCACTAGGCCCAATCATGGAAAAACTGTCATTGTCACCCAAAAACTATGGAACTAGCCGGCGGTTCTTCATTCAAACATTAGATGATCGGGCACTTTCCCCAGATGTCCAAGAAAAGCTAGTGAGGGAAAACCCCCCAGAGGGAGTGTTCAAGATAAAAGGCAGTGACCACTGCCCATTCTTCTCAAAGCCACAATCACTGCACAAAATGTTGGTGGAAATTGCTCAGATTCCATAGCTTTAAATATCAGAAATTGTATTCCTTTGTTTTACCTTTGAGTTACATAACAAAAACGTAGCTGATTGCTTAGTTCTATGATGTTTGGCCATGGTTGTATGTAGAACAAGGTGGCCCAATTGCTTGTACCCAATTTCTACTTAGTATATAGGCAAAGGAAATGCTGATTTACACTATACAAAAGCAATCTCATCTAGTCATGCTCGTGGTTTGTTGCGGATAAGGCTCAAGAAGCTTGAATTTACAACAGTGGTCCTTGTCCTTGCATTGTACGCTTCATTACATTGTCACCCTATTCATTAATAGCTCAAGTTTTTGAGGTTAGTAGTTGTCTAACATGGTATTAAAGCCTTTACAAAGCCTTCTTTGTAAGTGGTCCAATGTAAAGCTTTTGGAGCTAGTGGTTGTTTAACAGTTCTCATCGGATCGGCAATAACCCACCTAACACACTAAAATTTTATCTATATATCTAGAGCAAAAGGTAGAGAATGGTAAAATATTCAAAATACAAAAAAATGCTCTTGATTAATGGAGACATTAAGAATTGAAATTATTAATTAAAAAAGGATAATATGATAAATTCACAATTTTTTATAATAAAAAAAATTAAAATTAAAATTAAAAGAAAAATCAGATAATATATTTTATTTTTATGGAAAAAAATTACCTATTATCTTTTTTAATTCTAAAATAAATTTAAATTTAAAAATAAAAAAATACCTCTCACAGGCGCAGAAGCACGTGTGGAGAAGCTAGTGTGTATTAACGGTTAATTGTTAGTACACTTTTTATGACTGTTAATACATGTTTTATGATTGCTAATACATTATTATGACTATTAACACATTTGTGTATGAATGTTAATCCACTCTTGTATTGGACATATATCCCACTTTCAATAACAAAATGACCATACATAAATTCGAAGTGGAACAACAAATCTCTGAAAAAATACACAGGAATGGAAAACCACCACCTCTTTCATCCCTCCTCGAATATTGGGATTGCCTGCAGCAGTCCCAACAAAGAGCCACTAGGGCTTTTTCATCAATTTCTTATTATTCCCATGATCATAACTACCCTTCTTGATCTCTTCATGATCGTGCTGATAATCATCATCTAACTTCCTTATTCCTCATCATCCTGGCTAGCTAATCTTTTATAGAGGCCGAGAAAAGCTTGTACAAACTCGATGATCTCTATTCCCTGAATTGTAATCACAATAGCATTTGCTTTTCCGCTAGCTTACCTATGCTTTTGCCTTTACAACAGAATCAGTATCAGTCGGTCTAGCTCAATTCTATGCGAGGCGCTCTATGCACCATTTTTAGAGCTTTCAGCCAAGAGTTCTGAGAAAATTTGGTGGCAGTTTTCCATTCTGTGATGAGCGAGAGTCGTGGGATTATAGAACTGATTTTATCAAATAATCAGTACGTGAACAAATTAATACATTGCACTGTTCACAATCAGTAAAGAAAATTAGGCTAAAATTACAAAATAACCATTGTACATAATTTATCTTTACCAAAATGTTCCTTGGTTTATGTTACATTGTTCACAATCACCGGTCGGTAGATAGACATGAAGGTTCTTATACATCACAACATTTAGGACTTGGGAGTATTTTCCCCTGAAGAAATACTTTAGTAGTTAAGCTATACATGTGACTTAACGATAAAGTCATGCAATGAAGATAAAAGTCAAACCATCTCTCAAGACTTTTGTCCTCTTGTCCCTAGGGCTCGTAACTCAGCACTCCAAATGAGCATGCTGCTATCCGTCCATCCGGCACAAATTGGATCATACCATAAGAAAATTTGGTCTACAAAGTGAGGGACCAAAAAAATGAAAAGAAAAGATCATGTGAGATTGCAACCCATGATTAGGAACGATTTCAAAATAACAACACACGGACATACCCTAATTTGGCCCAACCAAAAGTTCTCCTTTAAGGTAAGCCCCCATTTCCACGACGTCTTCAGTAGAGGCCTTAAGCCACGATAACAGAGATGATTGCCTTGGGACATATGAGGAATTTAGTGTTCTGACTGAATGAAAGAATCTGTTTTCAACAGGGCAGCAAACCATTATAATCCACCAAATCTTTTTCACAGACAATTGGGACAAGGTCGTTCATCGCAGATAAGATATAACAGCTGTCAAGATGCGGGCTATACACCCAAAATGCACAAAGACCCGCTTTTGCAGACCAAACCATTAAACCACAAAAAAACTTACATTAAACAAAATAAAACTCCTCTTCTCCTTGAATGCACAACAGCTATTGACTGCAGTGATACTCGTAATTGTAAAAGCCCCCCAACCATCATCAACCCTTAAAGAAAGTAATACTATATCTACTAGAAACTGCCAAAGTTGCACAATCCATGCATGCAAACTGCAACAGACCTTTAGTAGTTAAAAGAACATCTAAACACCAAGAGAGTGAAGAAAAACGCTAGACCAGTGATATAGCCATCACCAGTATAAAATAGACTGCCCCTATGCGGTGCCATAATTTCCTTTTCACTTGCAGCCAAACAAATAATTCAGTACAAGGCACATTTTAGTGGTTCCTTCCCGCTAAAATTCAGAAGGCTATCAGAAACCATCCCCATGGAAATCCTAAGAATTATAAACATAAAATTCCCCAATCTGTCACCTTACTTCCCACTCTGCCACGTATTTCCAGAAATTATGTCCCTACCATGCGCCTCCATGACCACCACAAGCGTGTCCTCATAAACCATTTGAGTGCAATAACATCACTGAAAACTGATCTGGATTGTCAATTTGTCAAACTTAAAAATATTTAGCTGGGAGTCCACTCCGATGGAAAGACTACAGAGAATATTCCCTAAAATAAGATACAAGATAATGCTCTCAGATATGCGAAGCAATATAAAACTTCTTTGAAGACTAAAAATGCCTAGAAGATGCAAGGAGTTTAGTTCTTATATGTGAAGTTCTCAGTCCATCACTCGAGGAAACATAAACTACAAAGGCTAAACACAAAAGCAATTTATGTTACTATTACCCAATTTCTTTTCCTTTTCCTAGACAGTAGGAATAGTTCCAAGGTCATGTGCTCCATGATGATTACATATTACCATATTCAGGCAAGACAGTAGGCCTATATTTAGTTGCTACAATAGAAAGTTGAATCAATGATATCAACATTGACGAGGACATCTTTGTCCAGCCCATTAGGGTTTACAAACGAAAAAGATGGAAGAGGAAATTATTTAATTCGGTCTTCAAATCCAGCAATTTTGGAGCAATGGATGATTTCTGCGTTTTTAACTTGTTTTCTAAGTTTTTACAGCTGAAAGAGTAAATTAGTCCGGTACGCTCGCTACACAAGAAAATCAATAAGTTAAGTAAGGGTCTGGTGATTGTCCGGAAAGCCAATAATATAGGAGTGTTAACAGGACTCTTTCGAAGGATTCAGGATTTCTTGTTTGGCTAGGATTTGGTTTACTTATTTAATACGATTTAGATTTGATTACCTTTTTTATTTGGATTAGGATTTCTTTCCTAGAATAAGTTTAATTTTTCCTTTTCACTCTAGGGTTAGATTGTTATAAATACCCTTCTATGTAATTCAATATAGAGTTGAGTTGTTGAGATATTGAGAAAAGTTTATTTTCCAGAGATTGGAGACTCCTTGGTGTGAAGCCAAGGCATCTTTTACCATCTACTTTCTGTTTTGTCATTGTTTTTGCTTCTGCTAAATTACCTAAATTCTCAATTCACCCATATCCTACATCAAATATGAATTTGATTGATCATTAATCATGGGCGTTTGGGTTGTAGAACCCGTCTGAGACATGAAACAAATAGCAGAAAAGTCTAGTGCAGTTTCTTTTGTCTACAAGTGTAGAAAAAGTTAAGGCAAGAAAAAGAAGGAAGCAAAACATGCAAGTAACTGAGGACATACCAGCCTTGGTTATTCTAAGAACCTGAAGCTGATTTTTGAACCCACACTTGTTTCTGCTAGCAAACAGTAAAAGATTGTCAACCACTTTCTGATAAAATGAAGGTGAAATAAAAATAATGTGGCAACCCACAAGAAAAGTGATGCATACCTCAGGGGCACCATGAACAGTAGCACCTCTTTTAGATGGCTTTCCCTCACTTACATTCATAGAACCATCATCTTTTATATTATGGGCACTTCCACGGCGACCAAAATGTCTTTGTGAACCTAGACAAAGCAAAAAAGTTTTTACAGGACTGGTAATCAATAAAATCACGTGTTATTTCAAAGATATAAATATATAAATAAATGACATCAGATAAATTCAGGGTGGCTAGTGTCACGCTTGGATTATCTAACTAACCATTCTCTACATGAGAACTATTACGTCCACTTGTAGGATTTATAACTTCCCCAGTCCTGCTTCCATAAGAGGTATCATCCTTCACTTCTCCATGGGAAACTGGAAAATCATAAACAGTGAGTGTATAACATTTCCTTGATGACAACTACACAAAATTCCTCCCTATGACTAGGCTTAAGATTTGAAAAGAGGATGATTTAACACCAAAAATCATGTTCCAAAAATAGATCATCCATAGACTGACAAACACCTCAATATCCATGTATAGCAACAGCCTTTACCTTCAAAGGAATCAGAGGGCAGTTGAGGACGTTGTGGCACGGATGGCAAATGCTCATCACTAGCATGTGAACTATCAGCACGACGAAGAGGAGCCCAAACACCACGATCTGGTCTATCCTTGTTTCTTGTATGTTTTTCTTGCTTCTCACTAACATTAGTGGTACCATGCAGGTCCTTCTTTGAAAATTTATCAACTGTAGCCCTCTTTCTATCCCCTTCAGAGCTCATTGAGTTAGGCTCATTATTAGAGACTTGACCATTCAACCCTAACCTTGCATTGGAGGGCCGAGACGCCCGCTTAACGTCTGAGTTCAGACTTAGAATTTTCTGCTGAGGCTGAATTTCGGTTGAACTTTGACTTTGGCGTCCCTCATTATTTAAAAGTATGTTTCTGATCAACTTTCCACCAGCCTCACGCCTTTGGTTCTGCTTTGGAGCAGCTGAAACATAACTTCCAGCGGATGTTACACTCCCCTGTGGTAGCATACCTTCAGGAGCCTAGGGAAATAAAAAAGTCTATTACAGCATATCCAAAATGATATATTGAGTGGTAAAATGGTAGATAATGTCCATGTAATAAAGTATTAAATAGTAAAAAAGGCTCAGAAATAACAGAGACAACCAAGTTAGGTAACTGAAAAAATTGAGAGCTTACAGAAGGTATTTCACGCTCTTTTCCTTTAAGGAGTAGGATTTTCTTCTTTCCAGAGTCTGCAATCACAGGGATTCCCGAAACAGAACCTTCAATAGTAGAAATTTAAAGTAAGCAAACATGAAAAACACAGGATAAAGACAAAAAATACAAAGATATGATGGGCATTTTCTTTTTCCATTTTGTATCTATTTTGGCCTGTGCAAGCAGATTGAAGTTCATTTCCTCAAATTTCGGTCAAATGAAACCACTACCTCAAAATTCTACTATAATCCAGTATAATGGTCATTAACAAGTGATGATATTGCATAATGTTCACATTTACATCTTCTCTTCTAAATTTATGATGGACTCTACCAGGCAATAGAATTAATCTACTTATGAGGTGGTGGGAACCCTTTTTTTTTTTTGGACTTCTGTAGAAAACTTTTGCTTACCAAACTGACAAAATCAACTTACAAGATAGCTTATGTTTCATTCTGCACCAAGTTAATTTTGCAGAGCTGTCAACAACCCATCTTTTAGCCTATTCAAACTTACAACCAGCAATAAGCACACACTTATAGCCAACCAGGATAACAGCATCAAGAAATGTTCATTAACAAGTAATCAACTTTGAATGTTTCAAAACAACCATCTAAAAAAATATTACTTACATAAAATCTAATATAAATATCTTGCGCTTCATCAATGACTATTTAAAATCAATTTCAGATCTTAATCTAATGTTCTAATCAATTGTACCCAATCCTGAATTTAATAAACTATAATCGGGCTCTTAGAATGTAATTCGACCATCACACTTGTTCTGTATGATAGTTTAACCTAATTGAATTTAAGTTAAATTCAGATCTTTGATCTGACCCATTGACAACCCTATCTAAAAAATACAGAAACATTATCACATCAGAAAATATTATAACCACTAACCGCATACTATCAGAAAAAATTTCTTGCAACCAAATGGTACTAACGATAGTGGCCAATGCTGGACTAAAATTAGAGGCAGAAATTCCTCCAATCAATACATCGTCATCAATAGTTTTAATAGCGAATATCTCATAGAAAAAAAACATAATGATTGATAATGAAAGAATACCAAGTACCAATTTCATTTTCTAAGGTTTCTTTTCCACTTGAACTGGCCAATTGATCCTCTCGCCTGGGGACCACAGTGAAAGTTGACTTGTCTTTTCGACTTGTATGTTTAGCACTGTCCTTTAATATGTACTGTCAATAAAAAAAAAAGTAACTTGAGCTTAGCGATTCCCTAAGCTTCCATGTCACATGGTACATGTCACGGTAATATGTCAACTGGTAAACACAAAGACTCAAAGCTGCACGTAAGTGATGAAACTGAGAAAATTAACCAAATGAATGTAATATTTTCAAAAATTATCACTGAAAAGTTATTTCGTGGAAATATATTTTGCATCTCATGAAAAATATAAGAACTGATTTACATGCCTTTTTCTTCTCAGAGACCCGTTTTGTAGAAGTTGAGCCACGTTTGTTAAGAGATGCAGCCCCCGCTCTTCTTCTAACCTTCCGAACAACTGATGAAACCTATTATCAAACACAAAATTCGATAATTCAAAGGACTTTTAGATAAATAAAAATATAAAGTAAGACTTATCCGGATACAGGAAAGAAAGTTTACATTTCACCTTTTAATGAAATAACACAAACTTGTTATGATTAAAAGGTCAAAAGAAAATTAGTGCAGGCCTTAATTTGTCAACTTATGCAATACTTGTATTAAGCAATGATGGCCATCTAACTCATATCACGTGACCATTTCTTGCTTTACTGCAATGGTGTCAAACACTGGGCACCATCAAACACTTCCCAAGGTGTTGTGTTTTCATTTCATCGTAATATAAAGCGTCCAGTCTCGTGCACATGCGCCCCTCACTCATGGGTTGGATTCATTGGATTCAAAGAAACACACCTCTTTTTGGGAGAGAGCAGGGAAAATTTAAAATGAGCTACTAGTCAGGAATTAGACTTCTATCAATATACAATGTTGCCCTTGTTCATCATTAAAACGTACCAAAAATTCATGTGGTTGTAATATGAAAGTTCCTGCGTAAACACAAAGACAAGAATTCCATTTCCATCTGCTACCCACCCCCGGGCAAACTTAACACCTCATTTGTTCCACTGTATTTACAGGCACAATTTCTTCTCTTTTTTTTTCCCTTTTTGATACAAGCGATATTGGGGGAGGGGGAATTGAACCTAGAACCTCGGGTGCAAGGATACATGCTCTTTAACCACTTGAGATACATGCCCCTTGTGCTTTCTTCGTTTTTTTTAGATAGGAAAAAGAGAGAAGAGGCTAAAAAGCTGAACAAGAAGTCTACCTAAGGAAAAAGCAACTACCGTGGTGTACCAAAATTAAGTTACAATTACTCAAAACTCTTCCTAGTCAAGATGTAATCCATAAAGGAAAAATGCTTAGACAAAAATACCCAAAAAAAGCTAGATATCTAATTCTGTCCAAAACCAACCTCTGGACCACCATAGTGATCTATCTTACTTTTAACTAAGATTTTTCTCAAAGACAAGTTCACGTGTTAAGGGCTAGCATATAAAAATAAAAGGCCAATCACTCTTAGTAGGTAAATACTCACACTTCCAAACACAAGCAAGTGTGCACGGGCAAGTATATAAAAGTAGGGATCCAACTACTGTAATTCATTAGATGGTTTCGTAATTTCATTATAAAAATAGAGATTATTTGATAAGGTGATCACTAAGGAATTTCTTGGTCATTAGTGTGTTACGTAGGGCTCCATAGTCAGTCAAAAGGTTACACAAGAGCCTCGGATTTTGACAAGAATGCTCTTGAAATGAATCTTATATCATTTAATTTCCCAAAATTGTATTCTTCAACACACAAACACATAGAAGAAAAAAATTTGTGCCATTACCTGGGTCCCACTTCCGATAGCTCGTTTCTGACGAACATACTCCATGAGGGGGGTAATAATAGGAGGCTCTTTTGCACCACCTAACAAAGTAACAGAGGAATACTTTCAAACCTTGAGACAACCAACTTTTACCTTTCAGTAAATATCTTTCATCACAAGCAAAAGGAGAAGAGGGGAAACTAGACAGCCAAATATCTAGAGGCAGTTATGCTAGTCAAACTAGTTTTTCCTTAATAAAAAATAAACTGAACAAAACAAGGTACTGCCTTAACCCCTTTCTTTTTCTTTGGGGCGGGGATTGAAGGGTCTTGCGTCATACATTTCTAGTATGAATATGAAGGTGGTGTGTGGTCATCTAAGATGAAAAAAGTGACATAATCATCAATTATTTTTACAATCATAAGACGTGTACATAGAGTCGGTAAATGTATAACTGACCAGCTTGTTCTGCTTCCTTTCTTTCCAGCTGTATTTCTGCACTAGGAAGATGCTCAACAGGCTTCGCAATAAGTTTTAGGAACTCCAAATAATCAGGATCTACATATGTCAATTATATAGCAGTTAGTCATACAAGACAACAAATTGCCTATGTCAGATCCAGATATCATAAGAGCTTATTACTTGAGAACTAAATGCCCATTTGAAATGTTTCCATTGTGTATTTCAGTTGTTTTTTCTTTAGTGGGAGAGGGAGACAACAAAAAGAAGAGACATGAGCGATGTGAGAAAGCATACAATGGTTGTTCAAATAAAAACTAAATGAACAGATTTGAGTTTTTAATTTCAAATCTATTTATTCTTTGTTGCCTCTCTCATCTCTGTTTTATACTCCTCTTTTCTTTTCTTTTTTCTTTCCTCGTCTAAAAACAAAAATCCGACCAAATGAGTCCTAACTTAGTACCTTTATATATAGTCCCTTCACGGCCATCCTTTTTGGTACATGGTTTTGGAACACGCTGTGAGGGTGCATATTCAACTATAGCCTTGAACTGAGACCCTGAGAAAAGAATAAACATTCTAGTTTCAAGCTTCAAAAACAAAATAAGAATAACACTCTAACACCACGGTGCACGAAGAATCAATCAGTGTCTCCATAATTTTTTTTCTATTGAAGTGTAAATACATGAAAGTACAAAGAAACATTAGTATATACCAATAAAACAGTAACTCATTAAATAAAAATTTCTCACTGAAGCATAAACTAAAGCTAAGAAATTTCTAGATGCTTGTAACATGGTAAAATAAACATATTTGATTTTTTTATTACCCTTCTCATTAACAAACACATGTCCATCAAAGAATTCAGCAAACTCGAAAACATCTTCAGGCCGCTTGAAGTCTATGTAGGCTCGAGAGTACCTCTGATTCTTCTGGCTGCAACATTATTTTAACAGAAAACGTGGAAGTGAGAAAATGCCTTATTCTCTGTTTCTTTGCAAAGAAATGAAAAAGAAAGAAATCGAACTTTTAAGTTTCAAAACCTAATTTCCATGTATCATGAGAATCCACCCAAATACACAAGTCGTTCTAGCTTTTATGAAAACGGTTGAAAAGAAAAATTTAGCAACAGAGAAGAGAAGGGAACAAAACACATTCCCGAGTCTATTTAGACCAGGCCAAGTTTAAGAGTAGGGACTCTATGTCGAAGTCTGCCATCCCATCATAATAACTAAAACTCAACAAACTACACCCACAAAACTAAATAATAGTCATTTGAGTTAATATAAAATGCCTAAAACCTTTATGTTTCAAAAACCCCTTGAAAGCAAACAAGAAATAAGCAGCTCTACACAAACTCTCAATTTCTCCATGCCACAAAAAGTGTTAAGAAATGTATTTTGAAGTGGTTTTCCTTGCTTTTAAGATCAAAATCAAATTTTGCTTTCGGACGCAATAAAAATGAACAATCACTTAGAATGCTACCGGTAAAAAAATTTGTTAAAATAACAGCTCCAACTAAGAAATCCCATAAAAATAAAAATAAAAAATAAAAACCCAACCACATTTAAGGGAAACAAAGATGGAAAACCAGCCCCCTCTGGAATTAAAAAAAGATAAGAACAAAGCAATCCTAAACCTAATTTTCCTGGCCAAAATTTTCTAAAGCCACAGCAACAATATTAAAGATATTAAAACCTCAAACATATAGAAAAAACTTAACCTGTTCTTTCCCGGACGGAAGCAAAACCAGTTGTAGCGGTCAGCGAGTTGATGGTCGATTTGCTGAAGGAGATCGGAGTGAGACAGAGACGGAGGCAAGTGCCGAACTAACACCTTCGTCCTCACCAATGGGTCCTTCATCTTCCGATTAGTTTTTCATTCGCACAAAACAATCTTCTGAGTTTTTCTTTTGGGTACTTTTCCCTTTACCGCTTTCTCTTCCCTCCGTGAATTTCTTTTCTCTTCCTCCAGAAAATTCAACGAGAAAATTGAAGATTGGGTTAAGTTGGGAAGGCAGGACCAGCGAATGGGCCTAGTGTAGAAAGTCCAGCCCAAGTTTAGAGCATGATGGCCTTATACACTGTTTTGTAAACTGCCCTTTAGCCGAACTTGGAGTTCTTAGAGCATCTCCAACCGAAATGCCAATTCCAACGTGGCAAGTTTTAACCCAAGAAAAAGACATTGTTAAGCCTTACAACAGTGATGCCAAATCCTAGTTGGATTAACGTCCTTCACTTTTGCTGTCAAAATTGACGCCAACATGTTGAGACGTCTTTTTGTTTTTTATTATTATTTTAATGTTGAGCCCACTACCTTCTCTCCTCTTCAATGTACCGTTCTTAACCCTATTTAATATTTTACTCTTAAATACCGAGCCCACCTGCCTTTAAAAATAATAAAATAAAATATATATTTGACATCTTGGTTGGATAAAGAGTTTTACAATATGTCAAATTGCCACATCAGCTATCAAATTTAAATTTGATATTTGGTATTTAACATCTCCCTTGGACATGCTCTTAGGCCATCTATAGCAGTGGATGACTAAACATAGCCCACCCAAGAAGTAGGCCACATTTGGCCTGTTGATTAGGTATGGCCTAGTGACATGGCACATTTAGCCCATTTGTTGAAGATGAGTTTTGGATGTGAAAGGGCTAAATTTAGCCCACCGTTAGAGATGGCCTTAGGAGAGCAATAAGCCTTGAAATCGTGTTCCATTCATATTTTGATCCTTCAACTTTAAAAATGACTCATTTAGACCCTAAATTCCCCTTTCGTTAGCATCATTGGTCTTAACGTCATAATATGTTACATTTTTCTTCAAATTTAAGGACAAGATGATCACTTTATGTGAGTCACCTTCTCATTTTGTTTTACCCAATGAAGCACACAACCCCTCTCTGCGAAGGCCTAAAAGTACTTTATGTAAGAGAATATGGATGGGCATAGTTCAGTTTGATCCGATTTTTCTCTCGAATTAAAATCGAAATGGGAAATTACACATGGTGCGGTTGTTATAGAAAGTGTCTAGAAGAATCGAACCAAATCATGAAGGTTAGGTGTCTTCTCTTCTTATACGAGGAACAACATATTCGAAGCTAGAACCAATCCAACGGTTCAATTTTCCCAATTAATCGATACTTCATAGGCAAAACTTCATTCGCCGATCAAACGACAGAATCTCGCCAATCCAAGCTTACCTTTGTGCTCGAGACGACATAAAGACAATTACAAAGCAAAGTATGCGCTACTAAGGGCTCACGCACCACCGGCTGTGACTTGTGGCTTGAGGAATTTTTTGGTGACCAAAAAGTTCAAATTGCCTACAATCCAATTTCCACTAGCACAAGCACTTTAAGGGGAACATCTTTTATTTTTTGACCTTGCCATAAAATGGCCGAATTGGCCTGAAAATAGCCAAACTCGTGAAGGTTTTGTTGGGAGCTTCTCAAGCTCGTGGCGCCGACAATAGCCAATAACAACATCGACTAACTTAGGGAAAATGTAGAGGGAGGAGAGGCGCAACTTTTCTAAGAAGAATAATGGCTATAGGTGGCCAGAGCTGGCAGAATCGCCTTTGAAAAGGGCAACATCAACTGTGCAAAAATCTCGAAATTCCCCGTCCAAAATCAGACGATTACAATGGTTAATCGGACCAGGGGTGCTGGAGAAAGGTTAGTGGGTCAGAGAGGAGAAATTCCTGATTAGTCTCATTGCATGTCGCCATCGAACGACGTTAGAAATTTTCCTCATGTGTTGTTTGCCCTTGTTTTGCAAGAGAGGAGTTAGAATTGGGGAGAGATGAGAGAGAAGAAAAGGTGAGTAGAGAGAAAGTTGTTGTGAGTTTTTTTTTTAATTTAAAAAAAAAATCTGACTTTTCTGAAATTTATGGTTGTGTCATTGCACTTTTGTTGATCGTAACTCTCTGACTCTGATTTATGCATAGTACGTGTCTACGAACTCATGAGAACCATTTCCACGCAATGGAGCCTAAACCACTTTAAAATGGCAAAACCAATCTTCAACAAAGAGTGGCCTCTAAACCACTTTAAAACAGCAAAACCATCCATTCCTTTTAAAATTTCAAAAATAAATTTAAAATCCAAGACGAGATGTTACATGTTTTGTCATTTATTGGCCTTTTAGCGGGCTTATTTTGTTGTTTATGGACTCTTTAGTGGGCCTATTTTATCGTTTATGACCTGTGTTGTGGTCTATTTTGCCTTTTATAGCCCGTGTAATATGCATATTTTGTCTTTTATGACCCGTGCAGTGGGCCTATTTTATTTTTTATTGACTCGTGTAGTGGGCCTTTTTTGTCGTTTATGGGCATGTATTAGGTTTTTGTGTGGTGTACGGGCCTCTAGTGGCCTTTTTGGTGGGTATGTTGGTCCTTGTAGGCTTTTAGGGACTCGTTTTTGAATTTAATGGCCATTTAGTGGGTCGAATTTGTCTTTTTTGGGCCATTCAGTAGGCCGACTTGGCCATTCATGGGTCGGTTGACCTTATCGTTAATGGACCTCCGAATGGTTTGACTCTAAAGAATACATAAGAAACATGAAGGAGAAACAAACTAACAAAGCACAACCCTAAGCGGTGTATATGGAATTAGGTCAAATACAATTGATGTATGTGTAATTTACGTTTGTGAATAAAGGAAATAGATTTATTTCAATGTAAAAGGCTTTATTGTTTTTTTTTTTAAATAAATAATTTTATTACAAAAGGCTATATTGATTAGCATTTACACGTCTGTAAGTGAACAAAATCTAAAATGTGACGTAGCCATATCTTCCAAAGTCATTTTCCTCCAAAACAAACCTTGGAAGGAAAGAGCTTTCATTTCATCTCATGGCATTGATTTGTGAACAAGACAGGTGATTACCTTTTATTATTATTATTTCAGGTATATTTCATTTGTATACATCTAATGAAATGTCCAGTCCATATACCAAAGACCAATTATCATTTTGTAGGAAATCTTCACACAATTATGTGTTTTGCTGAGTGAATGTCACACACAAACCCAATTAAATTCATCCATCAATTAGAGTGAGAGCATAAATTCTTATTAGAATACAGGCTCCACTTGACAAATACCTTGTTGAATGTTTGTGAAGGGGGCTACTACAATGAATATTTAGTACACTATGGTAACAATCATATTTACTGTACGCAGCAAAATGCTGCTGAAATATGGTCGCTTTTGCTAAGCCATCTAAAGTTACAGAAGACAAAATTACCAGCCATGGATTTCCATATGCCTCAAGATTTGTTGTCCAACTGACCAAAAACTTCAGAATATATACGACTGGAAAATTGCACATAACACGAACAGCTGAAAGACAGATTTACATTGACAACCAAAGCCTCTTTTTTTGCATTTTTCTCTGTTATTAACTCAGAAATGAGTGAATTTAACATGAAACAAACACAACTGGGTATTATTCATACAAGTTTCAGGATGATACATTATGGAACAATAATTGTAACCATCTTTAACAACCACATACGAGACATCGCACCATCTCTGACATGTCTTTGGTGTTAAAAGGAACAAGGTCTTTCTTCTCATCCTTCTTCTCACTCTGGGGAGGTGGAGGACCTATACTCATGACTGAAGCAGATTTTCTGAATTTTCTCACCTTCTTGATAACCTTTACTGGATTGGCATCCCCAGTTACTGTCACCGTATTTTTTGATGGGTCGAGGACAATCGAAGTTATCCCTTCTACCGTTGCTATTAACTTCATCAACTTCTTCCTGCACTTGGAACTTAGCAGTTCCACTGACACTATAGTTTACTGCAACAGAAGAAAAGAGTAAAGATCAGATTTTGTTTCGTACTTGTGCGCTCAGAAAATATAAATTTCATCTGAAGTATTGCAGTGTGTGTCGGTGAAAGACTCCACAGAAAATGGTACTACGCCAATAACTAATTACATAGCAGAGAAAAAACCAGATGAGAGATGGAACCTTAAACATAATAAAGCAATAATGATAGAAAGCAAACTGGAACAAGCTAATAACAAAGAAAGAATAGATCCAAAGATGCTATATATAAAATGTTCTCTCTCTCTCTCTATTTAGTTTGATTATATTTTCAGCACGGCACTTTGGGCATTCTTAGCAAAGAAGCTGGTTGAGTACAAAATGACAGCGTCAGTAGTTGGCTAGAAGGAAATGCCAGTCGGAAGGGTTGTTAATTGGGTCACCTATGACCTCTGATATGCAATAAATGCAGAATTTACCATGTGCAGGCACACACACACATCCCATGCTGGACTAAAACACACCTTTCTACAATGCACATCCTCTTTATCTTGAAAGAAATGAGACATTTTATAGCAAAGTTAAAATGATGCAGGCCTGCCTGACTATGACAAGCTTGCCCATTCGCCTGTTTGTACACACAGGTGTGTCAGCTTATAGCAAATGTTACTAGAAGTAAACATGCTGATTGACTGAAGAAAACAAAGATTTTGAACAAACCAACAAATGAGGTTTTAGCTCAGGATGTCTCCAAGAAAATAAAGAAGACCTGACATTACGCAATGTATTGGGATATAGTAATGGCAATCAGTTTCTCTCAATTCAGCTCTAGTGGGATCAGTTGAGGGCAAACTTGACCCACTTCGGGAACGTATTAATTCCTTCTTCCCCGTACTTGAATCATCAACTTTAACAGAATTAGATCCACACAAACAAACACAGAGAGAGAGAGAGAGAGAGAGAGAGAGAGAGAGAGAGAGAGAGAGAGACCTATAGACAGCTCAGGAGCTCATTGTTCAGCACATGATGTAGCCAACCCACGGCCTTTATATTCCACATATATGCTGATCAAAATATCAAAGCTGAACAACCAGAGTTCACAGAACCTTCCATATTAGTCTTACCACCTGGTCTAGAAACATGTTCCAGCATCAGGTTCATTGATTCTTCCAAGTCATTTCTTTTGAATGTTCATGGTTTGGCAATGTAGTTACAAAACAAACTCAAATCACACTTTGTACTTCAGACAAGTGGAAAATGTCATAAGTTACTGCTCAAAACTAAATGTGTTTGGTTCCATTGTTGAAAATCAAAACTGTAAGATCCTTACGTTTACCTGACAATTTATTAAAGAATATCAAAATATAAATCTGCACCAGCAATGGAAAACTTGAAAAATATGAAGAACCATAAGGAAGCATAAAGAAAGCGCAAAAAGAATTATGATGAGAAAAACTGGAAATTTAGATTAATGCCTATGCAAGAAATCGCTTGTTCAAACTTAGATAATTTCCCTAAAATACTGTTGCTAAAACAGACGCATTATCGGTTAGGAAACACCATGGATGCCCTGGTCCTTTGTTTTTCTTTATATTAGTACTAATACCACAATTTGAAAATCCAGCTGTCTGAATTAATAGGCCATGTGGGCTTTTGATGGAATCACATTGAAGTTAGTTGATACATCACTTTCCCTGTAGAGCCCAGAAATTATGTTTCATCAGTTTCTCCTCATTTCCAATTAAACTTCTCAATCTTATACAACGGTTTTTTTCTTTTTTATCACATTCTCCACTTCCCTCTAGTCCTCATGAGCTTTATTAACAACATGAAACACTGATTATGTGCCTCTACAAAACTATGTGAGGACTAAAGCAGCATGCCATGTTTATGCTAATACAATTAGAAAGTTGCAGTAAATATGCATAACTCAATCTAAATTGAATGCATTTGCCTCCTAATGAATGGTAAGTTCAACCAAAATTAGGACATGCCCACGAACATTTGCAGACTTGCAGTATAAAAATTACCGTAGCTTAATCTATTCTAGAAATGAAAGATATGCATGGACTGATGATGCATGCAGCGGCAGTCCAGGATATATTTCAAACCAGTTATTAAAAAAAGAAAAAAGAACAAAGAAAAGAATTTCATCATTCTTCAAAACAAACAAAGCCCTTCCCCAACCAAGCCCCACATGCAAACACTAAGATAAAGCTTATATATGATAAATCATTGGCACAAAGAAAGAGAAGGGGAAGAGGGATGGGAATAACTTGCTTATATTACTAACCTTGCAAATCAAAAACTTCATAGAAACAAAGGAAATAAAGAAATAATGGCTAAAAGCCCAGAAGTATACAAACAAATACAGCTATTAACAACAATAATTTACAGAAAATACTATATATCAACCGACTTGCACTTACTCATAATTTGAAGTAAAGTATCTTCCATGGCACAGAAACAAATCTCAATTTGCAGTTTTAAGAGCCATTGTGCTTGTATTTTTCTTCTGTCTTTCCTCAGTTTCCACCATTTGATTGTAGTAGCTAACTATTTTTTTGTCCAACTCATAATATTCTTCCATTTTCTTCAACTGTTTCAAATCCAGGTCAATGAAATTCACCTAGGAAAATGAAACTCAAATAAGATATTGATGTCATAAGGAAGGATTTCCCCCACAGGGGATTTCACCTACGAAAATGCAACTCAAATAAGATATTTACGTGCTCTAGCTGTTAAGAAATGGTATTAAATTACGAGAAGAAAATTTGTAAAGAATGAAAATCAGTCAGAACGAAATGATAAGAAGCTCTGTACCTTGTAATCAAAAAATTGCTTGGTTGAATCTAGATACAAATTATTATATGGAGATCCAGGATTCCCATCTTTCCTTGGTCTAAAACTAATCATCAAACTGCAGTCCTTTGCAGTAGCAGCTATCAAAAAATCTTTCACAATCTTCAAGCTTTCATCCAAAGAGATGGAATGCAATGAAAGATATCTCTGTGATATTTTTTCTTTACCTGATGCTCTACATACCCTGCAAGGCTCCGAAACAATGTCATAATACGCATGGATAGCCCCATCAATGTCAAGATTATCAAGTTTCTGGACCTCAAGGAGCCGATCCAACACTCCAGATTTATGAACTGTCTCAGCAACAAGCAGTAGAAAACTCATTGTGCGCAAGCCATCACCTCCCTGAATAACACACTTGAGTGCATCTTCAAATTTTCCCCGAGTCACAAAATCGGTACTGTCTGCACCACCACCTAAGCCCCCAAATATTTGAGAACCATTCAAGAATACACGGAAGTTATTCTGCGGGGTTGAGAAGAGATCCCTGATAGCTTTATGCATTCTGTCCTTGGATCCAGAGAACAGATCAAGTGGATTATATTCACTATATTCTGACACCTGTAACACAGGTTTAGACATATCCAAGTCAAAATTAAACATTGACGTTTAGTATTACTACAATAGGACTCTCTTTGCTTATATTTGTGCGCAGAAGTTCTAAGAATTAGATGAGATGGAATTCCCATTGAACATATAGAACTCATTTGGCTGATTTCCGGGTAGTAAATAATTTGACCAGGAGAAGAACATAGTAAAAGCACACCTCTCCTTGATGCAACTTCAGAGCTTGGTGCATCCGAAAACGAGTAATGCTCCGTTTAATGGCACTTCCTTCATCAATGAACTTTGAAGATGGCAGAAATCCACATTTTGGCTATTTTTGGAAACAATTGAAAAGAAAAAAGGAATAACTAAATATATTTCAAGGGTATTACTCATGTGAAGGTAACAAGAAAAAAGTTTACATTACAAGCATAAAATAGAAACAAAGAACACAAACAGGGAAAAGCACCTTTATCTCCACAGATATACAGGGTTCAACTTCTTGAGTACCTGAAATGAATAAAGAAGAATAAACTATCACTCTTTGAAATTTACACTTAAATAAAAGTAACAATCAAATTATTAATTTATTATGTTCTGGACTGTCAGAGCTTTTTCCTAAGGTCTCAGAAATAAAACAAAACATAAAAGAAAACTTCTGATCATATCTATCACAAGACAATATTTAGATAAATATGTGCACCTACATTTAATAAGATACAAATTTCCTATGATTCTAAGCAGAATGCTGCTATCTCTAGGTTTCTCTCCCTGCTTCTCTGAGTTTTAGTGTAGGTGTGTAGATATTACCTCATATCTTTTACTAGAAAAGTAAAAGGCAAAGGGAGAGCTAAGTGTTAGCAACCAAAACATGCATGCAAAAAAGAAACCTGGATCATAGGCTAGACTAAACAAGCCATCTGACTTTCGAACTAAATTATTGACAAGTGCAGAACAGACAGTTCTAAATCTTTAAGTGCAGCACCAATTAAAATTGTAACAGAAAGACACTAATTACCACGAGGAAAAATAGAATGATCAGACATGAGAAGCACAGAATCACATTGTGTGTCAACTTTGGCAGCGTCAACTCGAGAAGCAGGACGCTGACAAATTATGTTCTTCTCAACCGACTCCAAGAATTCTTTGGAAGCAGGGACACGCATCTGCCAAAATTCTAACTGAAGGTTAAAGAACTAAACCATTTTGTACATCTTACCACATCGCATGCATGACTTCACGGGAAAACCAAATGCATAACTATATTGCTGAGAATTTCCATCAACACTATTGTAGCTTCCCCTTATAAGAAAAAGCTTACAGCGTGACGCGGCATATGAAATCCATAATCACTGTCTTGGACCGGGACATAGATACATACCCCATGTACAAATACAACCCAACTAAAAAATGCCTTAAAGCCCACCATAACTATTTTGTAATGATACATACAAGTACAAGTGTAGATAGCTACATACCCCAGAATCAACGTGCGTGGAACCCAATAGAGGGCTCATGATGTGCTTCACAAACAGTTGGCAAGCAAGTTCTTTGTTAGAGGTAGCTACAATGTCCTCCGTGTCTTTCCACAGAAGACGTTCGTGCATGGTTAATGCAGTGGGACTGTTCATGGACTTTGACCCATTAATCGGAGCTTTTTGTAGACGCATTACTTTCCCAATCTACATAGAGCAAGGTACAATCATTATAAGCTTCAAACATGAGAGTAAGGATGAGGTTGAGAGAGAGGATGAGAGGGGAGGAGTTACAAAAGTGAAAACAATTTCAAAGAGATTTCAGTTTTCACTTTTGTTACTCCTCCCTACCATCATCCCTTCTCATCTTCTCTCTCAATCTAATCTCCACTCTCATTCTCACTTTCATTCCCCCTCTTTTTCCTCTGTACTGCACAAAAAATGAAAACTAAAAACTAAAATTGAAAAGGTTATCAAACGGGCCTAAGAAATCTTCTCTCTTTTTTCTCAGGAAGAAAAAACACATACTTTTAGATAAGTGCATAATTGAAGCTCAGGTGGTGTGTTTATTGGAAACAAATAAACAAAGTATGAAACATACAAAAGCGGGGGCGGATCCGCTGTAACCGATAACAAGATTGGCAGCGCCTTCGCCTCTGTAAACCCAATCAGCAGCGTCTTTTTTCTCTAAAACAACCTCCATATCTTGGTGTTGACTAAGATTCAGCTGCTCATAGTTACTGCACAAATGAAGATTTTCAGTTTTTTTTTTTCTATCCAAAACAAAAATCCTCAATGCAAGATCGAAATTTGAAAGTGCCCAATTGAGGAGATAAGATTTGCAAGAATCAGCTTGATCAAACACCTTGCAAGAATCAGCTGACACACCAAACACCGAAGTCGCAGAGAGATGATGATTTTATAGATAAGACCTGAGGCTGAGAACGCAGACCAAACAAACAAAGTCGTTCGTAGTGGGAATCTTTGTTTGGACTCGAACAACTTTTTAATGGCTTATCACTCTGTCAGTGGCTTCACTTTTACCTTTGCAGCTTCACTTTCTGGGATGCTAATTCCTTTCCGCGTAATCTCACTAGTTATACCACATTTCCAGCACAAGTATGAGACAAGCAACCTAAACCCAAAACCCACTCCGGAAAATTAAAAAGAAAGAAAAAAGGGAAACTTTTAAAAGAAAGAAAGAAAAAATCACAAGAAAGAACAGGTCGACCGCGACAAGATATCCGAACTTGGGTCGTTGGGTTACACACACGACAAAACAAATTGCAGTTTAATTAATGGGCTTGGCCCATTATGCGTTGCTTAAGGCCTATTGACTGTAGAGTAATTCTACAGTGAGGGCCTAATATATGACCTTTAGGTGATGCTATATTACTTAATTGTTGGTTCAGACTAACCAATTTGATCCAACAGTTAAGAAATAGGGTCATATATTAGGCCCTCACTCTATAATTCTTGATTGACTGTAATTACCTTTTGTTGAGTCGTTCTATGGTAAGGGTTGAGTCGTTTTATGGTCAGAGTAGGATGGCAATGGGTCGAATCGGAGGTGGCTATGCTATTCCCATCCCTATCCTTGTTACGTTTTTTTCCCCCATCCTTGCTTTCATACTCGCAATATCCATATAAGGGATTCCCCATCCACACCTTCGTTGGGGAATGGGTTTCCTGACCTACCCAATTACCCAAAAAAAACCCAATATATAACTACTTTGTTGAAAGGAAAAAAAAATTACTAAAGCAAGATAATGAATATATATATATATATAATATATACTTATAAGACCGTATCAGAATGTTTATATATGTATTGGAAGTTAACTAAATAAATAAGTAGTGTGGTTTAAGATTTGTATAAATTATATAAATATATAATATAATAATATAAAATATAAAATATAAAACTTAGTCGGTACAATCACTTTAATAGCATATTTATATATACTATAATATATATATACCTCATCAAAAACATTAATATATATATTCTAAATAGGGAGGGTTTGGGTTGGGGATTAAAATACCATCCCCGCCCCTCCCCGAACATCATACCTAAAAAATTCCCCTTACCTATCTCCATACTTGTTTTTTGTCCTTCATACCCTGCCCATTATGGTCAAATCCCTCCTAAGACCCTTACTCACTGGGAAAATTGTCATCCATATAGGGTGCCATATATGGACCATAGATATGGATCTTCATATTAGTCACATGATTTATCTTAATAGTAACTTCACTTAAGTTTAAAGAAATGATCATATGCCTAATATGAAGGTCTACATGAGAGGTCCATATATGGCACCATCATTATAGAATTTCGCACATTTTGTTTCTTAAATTTAGTGACAGAGTTGTTGGTGTCGTTTGAAGTTGGTCGAGGGAGTGCTTGTGTGAATGACGTGTTCGATGGAGAGAAGTTGGTTGTCAATATGATCTCTCAAGTCCTCGAATTATAAATTACAACAAACCGAAAATAAGAGACAATGGTGGATTGGATGGTGCTCAAACGAAAACTCTCATGAACAAAGCTGTTTGTGATATAAAATGTGAACGATTACAATGATGGTGCTCAAAAATACTTCAAACAAGCCTAAAAGTTTTCTTATTGATATAACTACGTGGATATCTAAGAAAGCTCTATTTTCCTATAATAGCAAAACTCATAGTGTTTTGTCTTTACTATACTCAATTTGGAATCCTTACTTTTGAAATTAGGTTACCTTTTACTTCAAAATTGGATAATAACTGAGAGAATTTGGAAGCCACAAGCCTTTTAACCTCCTTATATATTTACAGTTACATTTTTTAAATGGGTTAGACTAAAAAGAAGAAACACGAGATTATGACGGTGTCATTTAAGTAAATAAATCGGATTGCTCTGCACCTACCTTCAACTTTTTTCTTTGAGTGACTTCGCAACTTGCCATGTTGGAGATACTCAATCATAGTCTTGCTTCAATCGAGATCATTTGGATCTTCCTCACATTCAGAAGCGCTAATGACATTTTAATCAGTAGCCTCTTCGATTCTCTCTATTATTAGTTGTAGTAAATGATGTTCCCCAATGATGATTTGTAAATCCATTTCGTCACGTAATGTTAATTATGTAGCCAAATCAGCCAATGCATTAGCTTTATCATTCTCTGACCTTGGGATGTGACTGAACGAATATCTTAGAATTGTGACATAATATATTTTGCTCTTTAATGGTTGTGAGGCCCAAAAAAGTCCATGGTTGGGCCCAAATAAATTCTGACCCAAATAAGATAATTTATTAAGAAAAGTCACATATTAGAGTACATGAAGACCAGTCATATACAAGTCACAGCCCACGTGCCATGCTAAATAAATAATTTGTCATGCCAGGAACTTGAGTAAGGTTATAAAATACAAGCACATGCTAAAATAAGCACCGTGTCCCTTTCTAAGGACAATAAAATTAGAGCGTGCCAAGCAACATGCCACGCCAAGCAGGAAATTATTGTTTCACGCCCAACCATGCTACAAGCCTTAGTGGGCCCAAGCCACTCAAATGCCGGGGCTTGCTTGAGTGGGTTGTGGTATTGATGGTAATAAATTTTCATGAGGCCCATTGATGGGCCGAGAAATGGAGGTTCCGGGTTGCTTGGGAGCCTCGGAACTCAAGCCCATTTCTTAGGCCCAAACATATGGGTGAGCACAAAAGAGAAAATATCCCAACCAAAATAGTCTATTGACTCAACCAAAAAAGCCAACGCTTGATAAAAATAGCCCACTTACTCAATAAATCAACTTGGCCCATACAATTACAATAAAAGAGTTGCAAAGCTCCAGCACTTGGCTGAAGAACAAAGCCACGAAGGAAAGTCTGAAAAGCTACTCGGAGGCTCCAGCACATGGGAAGGAACAAGTTTTAAGCACAAAACACCCAGCGAACCATGGGATGTTGGGGCGCAAAGTGGGAATCATCCTTCGAACCAGCATGTATACCCATTTCTTTCCTTCATCAGATCTGACCATGAAAGAGGGAAGAAAAGATAGGAATGGGGATGACTGGAAATATGAATTCTTCACTAGGGCAGCTGCGGGAAAGGGACCAAAATCCCTGATTTTGTGCAAAGGAGCAGAGTAGATTTCACCAAAATATGATGATTGACGGGATGATGGGAGAAAAGAATGGAAAGACTTGGCAAAATGGGATAGAAACCATTAGGGTTTCTTGGAAATGTCAGCTTCCAGCAGCTATAAAAGAGGCATCTTCCACCCAACAAGCATAAACCACATCAGAGAGCAAGTTTCCTCTCTTACTCCCGAAATCCAGCAATTTCGTGATTAGCCCATCATTTTCCCCCCCTCTTGGCAAGCTGTTCTAACACTTGACAGAGTCTCTGTCAAGTTGCCGGAAAAACACTCAAGCCACTATTTTCTCTCTTTTTCCTCATGCTCAACCAAACCTCTCCGCAAAATCCTTTCTCTCCTATCTTAATACCTCATATTTCCCCTAGGAACACTTAATTCTCTCTTTACTGCTAAACTCATGATAATTTTGCTCCCATGCCACAAGCCTCTCATGCCAAGCTAAGATTCTACTTGTAAGCACTAAGAATTCATCTGTAAGCTGTTGCTATTTTTGTTGGTGAAGGTAACCAAGGTGTTTCCTAAGGTATCTCTGTCTTTTATAAGCATTTTTAGGGCTTGCCAAAAGAAAAAAAAACCATACAATGGTATGAGACAAGAGTGGCATTTCTGACTGCGTATTGATCATCCAACTGTCTGACAATTAAGTGTTTTTCAGTCTCCCTCATTTCCTTCATTCTAAGTAAGTAGCGGTCCAAGTCTCCTTTCCGACCGATCAAGGAGGGGTAACAAGGTGATCTCCGATCCCAAAGAAGTAATGTTTCATTTGCCCGATCCCTTACAAATTATTCTTAGCTCTGAAGCATTCCCTCCGAAATCAGTCTATTCAAGAATAATAACAGGTGAAGGCCCCGTTCCACTAGATGAGAGGAAGAATCTTTCGCTTATGTGACTATAGGTCTTTCCCTGGAGGCAATAATGGCTAGGAACAAAAGCTAGGAGTTAGCATATTTAGATAAAGCTTGCTTGTGGCTTTACCTGCTCTTATCCATTGACGGGACTTCTTCAGCTAATGACTTAGGGAACCTGAAGGGCAATGGGAGCTTTAGCTTCAAAGGACGACTAGATTATCTCCTATCGTCTTTCGCTTCTATGCCTACAGAGCATATGCTCGTAAACAATCGACATGCATCTCGAGATCAATTTCAAGGCTAATGATGAATGCTTCATACTCCGCCATGTTATTTGAGCATAAAGTTACAATAGAGAATGAATGTGGGATTAAGCCCCTGATTGCGTAAAAAACACTAAACAAGCCCATGCTCATTTTCTTCTTGCTACCCCATCAAAATACAACTACCATGTGCAGGTTTCTGTTGTGAATACTTCTTCGTCAGGCAAAGCGAATCAACCTTGGATAACTCTATAAGTGAGAAGATAATGTTGTAGAGTGGTTGGTTATGAAACTTGGACCCAAGAAAAAAGTCATCTTCATCAAAAGTGATTGCTAGCATGCATGATGCGCAAATCTTTGTTGACTTGGGATATGACTTATATAGGTTGGGGCACATCAATGCCATTACAAGTACTTTCCTAAGCTTTCTTAACATTTGTAAAGCATAATAGATACTTAGAGGACCATATATAAGCTTAAGATGAGCCAATATATCATACTTAACCATATGTGATTGTGATGACGCATTTGCTTTACCATGATCAGGTTTAGGGGCTGTTGCCTTTGATGTGGAGACTGGAGCTTCCACTGCAACATTATTTTTCTGGGGGGAGACATGGATCTCTTTTGACTTTGACTTCCTCGAGGTTTTAGAGGACTTATCTTTCTCCTTTTGTTGTGTTTTATTTGTAGATGAGATGCATTAACAAAAACGGAAGGTAATCTCATCAATATATGTGTCATCCTCGTATTTCTCTACAGAGACCACGTTGCATTGAATGACTTCTTCCCCAACTACGAATTCACTTGCAAAGAACTCAGCTGGTAAAAACTTAATGAGTGTGTGAGAGACCCTTGTGAGCTGTTCATAGTCATCCTCTTGTGGGACCTAAACTTTCATTTGCGCCCACTTCTTCATTCTTCTATTTTTTAAGGATGACATGCCTCAAATCTGAACATCGAAACAAGAAAAAGATATGTGATTAGGTGGGAAGTGTTTGGCCATGTGCTTGGCTCTTTTAAGAAATGTGTTTCACCTTTCAGCGGATTCGTCGACAAATGAATCTTCCCATACCTTTAAACTTGGTGCAGTCATAAGCTCATGAAGAGTGAGAATTTGTGGACCTCCAAATAGTGGCAGATCCATGAATTTTACTTCTAGGGATCAACTTGTAAAATGTCAACAAACATTTTGGAGAAAAGAGACTCGTACAAATGAAGGACTAATGCTAGCATTTAGTGTTGTAATTTGATTTTTTTTGTTCATTCACATGATGAGCAAATTTCCCCATAATTGGATGAATTCTTTATATAGATGACAATTATTATTTTTTCATGAAACAAGATAAATAGATGATTTGTATAAATAGCTACTTATTCATTACCCAACAATATAAATAGATGACAATTAGAAAAAAGTCATTCTAACTAAATAATTAGCTGCTTATTCATTACCCAAAAACAACATAATATAATTAATTTGTGTCTAAAAGTGAGCAAGAAGATAATTTATAATCTAGGTTTTAGATGGGTTTATTAATATGTGTAAGTGGATTATCTTTTTATTATAAGAAAGTAGATTATTTGTTCACTTTCATTCTTATCATAATCATTATCATTTGTCTTTGTAAATCATTTTTATTAAAAGTTTTTCTTTCTTTCAGAAAGTAATTTTGCCATTCAAATCTCAATAATAAATATTTATTGAAAATATCAGAAAAAAATGTTAAATTTAGTTTCTTCATGTTGGGTTGGGTTGGGTTTTTTTAAAATCTAATTGTTGGGTTGGGCTATCAGTTTTTTTTTTTTTTTTTTTTTTTGGGTTCTTTGGCAGCATGCACTTTTCAACACGTCATCGTCTTCTTCAATTGGGTGCATCTAATTATGGTGAGATTGAGTGACACAAACCTAAGCCTTAAAAAAGTTAGGGATTGTTGAGATACAAATGGCAGAAGCGCCATCAAGCTTAAAAAAATCTCAATCAACGCTGAAGTTGCCTACGCCTTTTGGGACATTTCTAAAAACAGGTGCTAGACATGAATTGCCTAGCCATTCACTAGTTTGCAGGGGTCAAATTTTCTTCCTCACGGGGCAGATTTCGGCGTTGCAAGGGTTAATTAACTATCCTTGCTCCATTATGGATACCCTTGCCCCCAGACCGTGGCATATCTGGATATGCATGTACCATTGTGACCTCATTGTCGACATTAAAACCCACAGGTTTCATGCGGTGGGAGTGAGTTTCACCTGAATCATATTTGTTATGGCCTGAGTGTATGAGTGACTACGGACAATAATTATTGTTTTATGTCTTGTCGGCCTCAGCAGGACGCCTTTTTTATGGCAGGGTAATGGCCTTGCAAGCAAAAAGTTCGTCAAAGATTTCTTCAGCATCCTTATCGTAAAAAAAAATATTTAACATATCTTCATTCTTTAAGAGTGAGCCTTTTTGGTGGTTCTTTATTTTTGCCATTGTCATTCTTTTTATATGTCTTGACAAAGGTGTGACTTTTTTTCATTTTCCTTTCCCCAATCTGAAAATTGTGGGTCGTCAATTTTTGTCAAGCTATATGCCTTTCCACATTGCTCATCTTTGACACTAACACATTGAATGATTGGGGTTTAATAAGCGGGTGGACTCATTGCCTTGGCAAACAGAATTAACCCATATTTTATAAATTTTTAGTTCACGTAGTGCCAATTCATCATCCAAGCATGAATAAAAGTTGAATTGTGCATATGCTACGTATTATTTATTGAATCTTCAATATAAAAATATATACTTAAATTTAAAACTAAAAGCAAGGTGTAAATGTGGAGTAGGCCAATTAGCCAAGATATGAAAAAATTAAAAACTAAAGCACGACACCTTATAATGAAAGTTTAGTACGATAAATAGAAAAATTAAAGATAAGTTGTGTGATAAGGGGCTAGTAGCTTGAGTGATTAGGAGCATTTACTCATACATGCGCAGTTTTAGGTTCAATTCTCTGTCTCCCAATATCACTTGTATTTATAAATAAAAAAAAGATAATTACTCTCCGTTTGAATTGAGAAAAATAACTCAGAATTTAGCTAAAAATTGAGAATGAAAAAGGAAAATTTGATATTTTTATTGTTTGGCAACCTAAGTACAAAACTTAATAAATGACATATAGAAAAAAAAATCATAAAAATTTGAGATAGATTTCTAAATTTAATTTCTGTCAAAAAAAGTGTCATATTACAATTTCTATTGAGCGGAAATTCGTTTTTTTAATAACTCATGTTATTTACAACATTACATGAATTCACATTGAAATTATTAATTACAAAATATTTAAATTATAGATATCTAAATCACGTCATTTTATAATTCTATGCGATCTTCAACTCGTTTTACAATAGAGGTTTATTGTGTCAGTGTCTCTTCTCTTCCTTATCTTCTCTCTCACTGACGGTGACTGCGCTTCTTTTCTTTGCTAGTAAGTCATCTCACAATTCCTTATTTTCGTATTTAGAAAATCTTTTACCTTTTTGGTTTTTCAAAGAAAATTTCTTTGTTCTGTTTGGTCGACGGGAAAATCCAGGTAAACGAAAGGAATCGAGAATTTTGAACTGTACACCTTCTGCTTCCTTCGGCTCTCTGCGTCCAGTTGAGAGTCGAGACGATTCTCTTGATTTGGAAATCTGAAAGGATGCAAATCCAAAATAGTATTTCTTTTTTGGTTTTAGTTTTGCTTCGTTTTGTCGGCGAACAAACAGTGTTTCTGATCGTTGTTCTTCTTAGCCTCCTTGGCTGATTTAGGTTTTAGGTTAAGCTTTGATCATGGTTCTCTTGCTTTTGTACTTACTTATGTTGATACGGGAATTCAAAGTTTGTTTTTTTTTTTTTGGTCAATGGAATTCAAAGGTTAATTGTGGTTAAAATAATATCTTACCGGGTTTTTTTTTTTTTTTTTTCCATAAATAGAATTGTGACGGTTGTGGTACTTACGTAGTCGGTCAAGATCCTTTGCTTAATTTTCAGCATACAAATTTAATTGCTTGTATTTAGGTTTGCAATTGTTTTAAATGGAATTAATAAGTAATATGTGAAATATGGGGAACTTTGGTGGTGCTTTAATTGTAGTTTAGAATGTGGAACTTCCTACGATTGTTTATAAAAGTGTGTTGCTGTGTTCGCGTTTCTTGTCTTTTTTTTTTTGGGAACAATTGTCGCTTAGATATGGTATTGTCGTGTAGATCCATGGAAATACATATGGCTTACTATTCATGTTACATTTGGCATTATAGTGCATTGTCTCTCTTTGTACAATTAAAGAGAGAGTTTCCATCCATAAAGGAAAAAAGTTCATTGACCATGTTTTGAAATTATGGTCTTCCTTCTCAGAGTAAAAGATGATGTTTTGAATGAAAGGTGACTTACATAACCCCTGAGTTTTTGGAATTCTGGTTTAGCTTTTCATGAAATAAGTCTTTGTTTTATTTTATTTTTATGCATTGGGCATGCCATACAAACAGTTTTCTACAGTTCTAGACATGATTTTGTCAACATATAAGATGGATGCAAGTATTAACACTTATGTGATGCATACTTTTTTCATAATGAAGTGTTGACAGAATTAAGTGCCTTCTAGGTATCCTGATTTTATATAATGGGTGGAAGTTCGATTGATGATGACTGGGAGCTTCCTTCACTGTCTAGTGCAGTTCGCACTGTGGTCTTAGTTGGACGTACTGGTAATGGAAAAAGTGCAACAGGAAACAGTATTCTTGGAAGAAAGGCCTTCAAGTCCAAGACCAGCTCCTCTGGTGTTACAAGCACTTGTGAATTGGAGAAAGCTGTATTGAGAGATGGACAAGTTGTAAATGTTATAGACACTCCTGGTAAAAGCCTGCTGATTTATAATTTTCTTAACATCTATTTTAGTTTTCTTTCTTTCTTCTTTCCTTTTCTGTAGTAGGGAGGCAAATGTATAGAGTAGTTGTATTTGGTCTTTGGAAGCTATCCCTTCTCATTGTGTTGACTTGTGTTGTACACTGGTGCAGGTCTTTTTGATTTTTCTGCCAGGTCAGACTTTGTTGGCAAAGAAATTGTCAAATGCATTGATTTGGCCAAGGATGGAATCCATGCTGTTCTTGTAACTTTCTCAGTTAGGACCCGGTTTTCACAAGAAGAAGAAGCCGCACTACGTAGCTTGCAAACTTTGTTTGGAAGCAAAATTATTGATTACATGATTGTGGTCTTTACTGGCGGAGATGACCTTGAAGAAAATGATGAGACGTTGGAAGACTATTTGGGCCGTGAATGTCCAGAGCCTTTAAAGGTTACTCACGAACATTCAAGCTCGTCCCTTGACTTTTGCTTATTTTTTCTTTCTATAAACTATTATGATAATTTCATTAGTAGCTGCATAATTGAGACAGTTTTCATCAACTCTTCCCTTTTCAGTTTGTACAATTTACATGAATGACCAAGAAAATTATTTTTGCGTGGACTCTCATTTTTCATGTATTTGTTTAGTTTTTTCTTTGGGCTGGAGGATGTGAAAGTTGGTTTTGTATAAAATATGTCCTTAACAAAGTGGACTTCAAGAAAATATTAGAGAAGTTCCCGTTCCTTCAGATGACTAATGGCATGTAGATTGCAGTAAATTTTCTGTTAGTAGCATGGTACAAGGGAAGATTGACTGATGCAGCTTGCCTGAATCGTATTTCTTAGAGATTATTATAGTCTGTTATTGCGTTTTCATATATGGTTTGTAAAAATTTGTTTCTACTTTCTTTTCTTAATCCAGTGCTGTCTTGAATATAAAGATAACATGTACTAGAAATCTAATCAATTCTTGGATTGATGTAGGAAATCCTTGTTCTGTGTGAAAATCGCTGTGTGCTTTTTGATAACAAGACTAAGGATGAAAGTAAGAGGGTTCAACAAGTGCAGCATCTTCTCTCCCTTGTAAACAAGGTCATAGCTCAGAATGGTGGACGACCGTACACTGATGAGATATTTGCTGAAGTGAAGGTACTATAATTATTTATAATAATCTTTTTCCTTAAACTGTCACTTTGTTCTAAAATATCTTGATCAAATAATTATTGTATGCGACAGAGAGGGGCTATTAAACTCCGTGATCAACAAGAAGAGGTTAATTCCTTGAAGGGGTATTCTAAACGAGAAATATCAGATTTGAAGAATCAGATGCAGCGTGCATATGAAGAGCAGCTTACACGAATTACTGAGATGGTAACAGATTTTCTAAGTTTTCATCTGTCGTGCTTTTGAATTAACAATTCCTACAGTTTTCTTACTTGGCTAAAACTAGAATACCTATGTGCAGTGATCACAGTATTGACCACCCCCTGTTAAATCATTAGAACCTATATCTTAACTGAACATATTTAGTAAGAGGTATTTAGAAGTCATTGATTTCCTTTGAGCACATTTCCCCTTGCTAGTACCTTTTAGACAAGTGTTGGCATATTAATTGGAGATAACCGAAGTCTTGAATTAATTTAGTAGGCCCAGAGTTGTAGGATGCCTTCACTAATTTAAGACATCTTTCATTATTGTCTTTGGGGTAAGCATGAACTTTCAGAATTTTACAACAAGATTCTTGTTCATGTCATATAAAATTTTGGTATGCGTAATGAATTCAGTCACATTTGTTGCCCACCATATTTTTATCAATTGTCAAAATTTGATTGAAATAACAGACACTGCCCTGTCCCTCTGCCCGTGTTTCTTGATCTGGGGATGCAAAATCCAGCAACTAATGAGCTATATCATCTACCTGGGACATGATCTATATTCAAGTCTGTTGTATCTATGTGTTATCCTTAGCCCCAAGTCTGTGATATTGGTTAGAAAATTTCTTTAGATCTAGTTTTGTTATTCCCTCACCTAGCATAGGTGTGGCACTGCACAGTTTTGTGTGTGTTGGCTTGTACTCTTTTCAGACTTATTATAATTTTATTCCAAAATGCATAAACTGTTGTGTAAACCTCAAATATGTTTCAACAGCATGTGAGATATATGTTCAATGCATGAGATGAAAAAGATGGATTTATTCCTTGTCTAGTTAAGAGTTTTGGGTGATGGTTCATAATTTGTCAGCTACAATTATTAAATTGTAAAGAAAATTCTTCTTGACTTAAAAGATTTAACTATCGGATGGATTTCCTTAAATCAATTTCATACCCTCAAGGCATGTGTAACAAGGGTTGGCTTTATATCTGGTTGTTTTTGGAGTCTAGTGCGAATAATTGTCATCTGTTAGAATGTTTTTTAGTTGTATAGATAGAATGAAATGAAATTTCTATATGCTGTGACTTGTGTTATTTTGTTTTCAATTCTTGGGGTAGGTAGTGAGTATTGGGGAGTAGGAATCCTGTTTAGCAAAGTAGGAAATGTCGATAGGGCCCTGAGAAACATAAGCATACATGTTTTCACTATGATTGGTGTATTTCTTTATTCATGATTATATTGTTATACAGGTTGAGTCAAAGTTAAGAGAGACCACTATTAGGCTTGAGCAACAGCTGGCAGATGAACAAGCTGCTCGACTGAGAGCAGAAGAGAATGCCCAAATGGCTCAGATGAGGTCGGATGATGAAATTCGAAAGCTTAGAGAAAATCTTATGAGAGCAGAGGAAGAGCTTCGTAAAAGAGGTGAAGGCAAGTGTGCCATTCTTTAATGTAATTCTTGATAAAGATAAGTGGTAAGGAGATTGATCATCAAATATGAAATCGCTTCCTTCATTGAACCGTGGTTGATGTGGAAGTTTGCTGCAACTGTTTGTGACAGCGATTGATATTGGTTATGGTTTGATCCTCTTATGTAAATTGGTAGGATGCTCGCTTAAAATTTCAAATTTATACCTATACATATATTTTATGCCTATATGTTTTTCTCTAGTTTGTATTTTGATGTCAATAATGTTTGGCTTACAGTTTCAGCCATATGTTTCAGTTGCAGGATGCATACAATTTTTTGTTGTTGTTGTTGTGCAGGACATCCCCTCTCAGCCCTGGAATTTGTCGCCAGTCAAATCCAAAGGTTGAGATGGGATCAAAAACTGAATCAAATCCTATCTTTTCACTCAAAATTTCTATGATGAGTTATATCTTATGGTTATCTCTGTTTGCTTGCTTGCTTGTTTATTTCTACGCAATTTGAAAGCTAGGAAGGTGATCCAAGACAAGGCCCTTGCATTTTGATCTTTGCCACAAGATTAACCTGACCCAGACCTAACCCATAGAGAATCCTTGCTATTTTCAGAAAGCAGGTTTATGATATGTTTTGAAATTTTAGACCTGGAAAAGTTGATTTGGCGTGGAATAGACGTCACTAATTTGATAACTTCAGGCTACTTTTAGTGTGTTGTGAAGTATATATAGGAATGCAATCGCCACATTTGGTGTCTGGGATTGTATTAAATAATTTTAGGAAGGGATTTAGGGTAAAATTTTGACTAGTTCATCTTCTAGCTTTAACTCGGGTGAAACTTTGAAGTTGGTCTCCATTTCTTACAGGCAACCTAAGGGGCCTTAGGAAAAGAGATATGCACATAGCTGTGCATTTCTTTTGATTAAAAAAGAATAGCCATTTTCCCTTTTGCCTTTTCTCTGGCTGATACTCACCAATTCTTTAAGATTTTGTTTTAAGACTAACAAGATGGCAGAAGAGGCAATACAAGTTAATGTAAAGTTCTGTAAGGATCATCTCATGGACATAAAATAATAGGATTGTCAAAAGAAGAACATGCGATTAATTGTAGGTGGATGCCAGAATTGATGGGCTTCATTTTAAAGACAATACTAACTTCATGTTCTATTATAGAGGAATTAGTGTCTTTTAAGAATTGATATTGCAACCATTCAAAATTTGTATCACTTCGATTCAACCTCTCATCATCTTGAATTGTAGGTTTATGAACATATTCATGTTTCTAAAGCTATTTTTAAGTATATGCATAAGTTTCAGAAGCATGAACGTTATGGTACGAAAGCTGTGCATAATTTGAACCCTACGGCACAACCGACCGGTAGCATATCACCGAGCCTTTCGCCTGCTTTATATCTTGAAAACATTTTAACAATGATGTGCTAGACAGGACTACCTCCTACTAATCAGCTGAAACTTTTACATCACTAAACTAATTAACAACTGATTTTCTGACTAAGTTATGCATCGCGCTGCCACAATTAAAAGCTGTGCAATTGCTGAGTACGGTAAACTTACTGAATTACCAGCCTTACTAAAGTAATTATTCTGGAGATTGAACCAAGTCATATAACAATCTTTCCAAATACATTTCCATGTTCATATGCAGCAAGCATATGCTAATTAAGTGCTTCAGCAGTTTCTAAAAATGGCAATGTTCCAGAACTATTGGACACACAACGCTACTAAAAACAGTAGGCAGTGACATCATTATTTTGAATAATATTGAGCTAGCATTTGCTGAATCTCTCTCCATAAAGCTTACCTGCATGAGTAAAAACACACAAAATAAAGTAAAAAATCACAAATTTTCTCTTTTTATATGCTGTAGAAATCATAACATGTATATAGATAGTGATATGCAGATAGAAGGATATAAATATTTACCCAAGATGGAGAATCTTCTTGTCTTGCTGTGGGTAGGTTGCTCCACCCTCCATCATATTTTGGCTAAAGAAATTGCGAGAAGCTAATGCCTGGATTGCATTCAGCTCTGGCCCAACCATGTTTGCTTGTTGAAGCCTCTCAACTTCTGAAATCTGAAGTTTGGAAAAAGATATCATATATTAATATGGAGGCTTTCCATCTTGACATAAATATTGCATGTTGGAATGAACAGTAAGAGGTAAAAACAGAGAAGAGTGCAGTAATTTGAGTGATATTTTCACTTATTTTTGACAAAACTTAATTTCTTCCGATACCTTAGTTCGAAGACACACATTTTCGTTTTCCAGCTCGATCTCCTGCATAAAAAAAAAAAATAAAAAAAAATAAAAAATAGAACATCATTCCACAACAAGCTTCAAAATTCTTCTAAAATAAGACTAGCCACATATAAACTGGAATTAGAAGGAGAGGATTTACCTTTTTCTGCAAGTACTCAATTTCTGCAAGCAGCATTTCATGCTGTTCTCAAGAGGTAGATAGCAGGAAAAAGATAACATTAAGATGAGAAGAAAAGTTGACATTGGAAGAATATGCAAGTGCACAAACACAGTTTTTGTAACCACAAATGTAAAAGTTTGTGTTAATTAAGGTTCTCATCGTAATAAATTAAGGCGATAAGTACACATCAACTACCACATAATCCCATCTAATATGATCAGAAATTTGGCACGATCTCAAACAACATAAAAGACTATGAAAGCCTAGGAAATGGCATTAAAATTTCAAAGTTGACGAAGCTGTGCTTTGTCATGCATTTTTTTTTCGGGTAATTAACTTTCACATTCGAATTTCATCAATTGTTTGCTAAATTGCATACCTTCTTGGACCTGATTCTATTAATGCCTCGTTCAAGCCTATTCTCCAGCTGCTTTAGCTCTTTCACACTCAAAGTACTCAAGGCATCTCCCATTAAGTGCCTACAAGCAGAGAATATTTGTATTCATCCATTACCGAAATCATATTGCCTTGAGATGTAAAATTAATAGGGCAACCATGATATTATCGTCGGAAATAAGATCTATAGGACGTCTTTAGACTGTTGATTACAATACTGTATGGTGTTGCCTATACATAAGAGATGCACAGCAATGTAGGGTTCTGATGCATGTGGCCATGGTGTAACTCTTGAATTTCCATTTAATAATGTTCACTTTTTTTTAATAATTATTCTCAATTAATGTTGGTTTTATGTTTTAACGTCATAATTTGGTAAACAAATGTGATGTATGTTCTTTTTCGAGTTGCATGAATCACCTGTTGGAATTCTGCAGCATTTGAATCTGTTGCCTCAGCTTTGCCGATTCCTGTTGATAATACTACATCAAGACAAAAGGAAAGCATTACAAGAGGATTTGAACCTAGGATCTAGCCCTCACCCATGAAATAAAAATCACAAATATGCTTAATTTTCGTTTTACAATGAATGATTAGCAAATATATCATACTTGAACAGAAAGATTTATATCCTTGATTGTGATTAGCTTAAAACACTTATAAGATAATCAATTGGAATGAATACCGATGGAGATAGCTTACTTACTTGAGCATTAATTTCAGTAATGGAGGTTGAACCTGAGCTATCTGAGCAAGCCTTCTTGTACCTCTCTATAGTGTTTCTTATGCTGCTACATGTCCAAATATTTAAGTTGAAAGTGTCAAAAGGCAGTGCAGATTTCGATTTCCTTTTCAAATACAAGAATGAAAAAGGGGTTGATCGACATTGTCCGGACTGTACCGTTTATTAATTTTTGGAGCCTTTTGTATGTGTGTTGGCTAAATGATTGATATAATGGTGTTGTAGCTAAAGAAAATTGAGTTATTGCGAGTTGGAACGTCGGAAAAGAAAAGTCGTTTTTAGCATAGTTATTCTCTTTTATCGAATAAATCTACAGTATCTGATACATTATTATCCATCTTTGGTAAATATATAGACTTCAACAAATTCTATCTTTACCAAAATATAAGTGTCAACTAATTTTTTCCCTCTCCAAACACCAAACATGAGCATCTTTGGTTGTTTTGGAGTCAAAGGTTTAATTGCAAAACAACCTCAATGGGAAGGTGTCAAAACATTTGAAGGGACAGAGCTAAAAGAACATATGTTGGTGGAGATGGGACATGAATGAATGAGATAAGTAAAGGGCACAATGCCTAGGAATCAGCTTAAACAGGAAGCACTATATATGCATGGTGTGGCTCTCAAGTCAGTGAGTTCAATTCTTTTGTGGAAGGCAATGACAGCTACAGGCACTTTTCGCCCAACTTTCAATATTTCTTTTCTCAGCTATATATATGCATACACATTCATTCACCACTTAATAAATAAATAAATAAACTATTTTCATAATGGTGAATTTTTAAAGGGTGAAAATTATATAGCCAAACAGGGAGGTTCTCAAAGCTATTGATGGAAGGAGAAGACAGAAAAAATCTAAATCCCAGAAAGATGAGAAAGGTTAAGTACTGTGCCAAGCAGACAAGAGGTTCTCTATAATTTATTTTTGACACTGAAAAGGAATAGGAAGAAAATTTTGACATTGAAAAGCAACAGGAAGAATGTAGAAATTAAACACATGCAATGCAGCAAAGGGTTGAGTGTACGTCTAAATTCAAGAAATCTCATAGAGCAGATTCTATCAAATGGAAAGAAAAAAAAAATCAGAAAGCAGAAAAAAAAAATAAAGTGGTCTGTATTTTAGTTAATTCCTTTAATATATATTTTTTGGTTTTAAAATTTTCTCTTACCTGCTTTGACCGCATTTACAATTGCTATGGTACCTAAATTTAAACATTTTAGCATATTGCGATACGAAAATTGAACATTTTTGCGTAGAGATCAATTTCGAAAAATAGAAACCAATTTCGAATACTCGCTTGTTTAATTATATTTCAATAATTGAAAACTTGTGTGCATATTAGTGAAGTATACTATTAACCAAAATCCAAAAAAAAAGAAAAAGAATTTATAGGAAAATAGTGGATCATATCAGTTAGTGATGCAGACACATTTTTATTTGAATGTGTATAATTTCAAATCAACCATAATGACAAAATAATTAAGATGAATGAATATGATCTTGAGAAAGATTATTAGCTCCAAATCAACATGGAAAGTACATCATAAATAAACAAATCTCAAGTAATGAGAGGATGTAGTTTTGTGGGTCCCATATGATCTGAAGAAATATGGGCATGCATGCAGATACACATATACACACACAGTGCTTCACATTCCAAGACTTATCATAGACAGCAAAATAGTCATTAACGACCCCTCAAAGAGTCAAAAGACTAGTATGGGTTTGTTGACTTGACACGCAGCATGCCACGTGCCACCCATACATCAAAACGGAAACCCTAGAACTGAAGCAATGCAGGGAGTTACTTGCAGTTTCATGTTCTTTTGCAAAGGGGTAGATATTGAACTAGAAATTAGAGAAAGCCCTAACCAGTCCAGTATGAAAATTCAAGTTTTAAAAAAAAACCCGTTTGAGTGAAAACCAAAGTGAAAAGTTGAAGCTTTTATTTTTATTTTTACTCAAAGCTTTTTAAAGACAAACAGAAGGGTAGGAAGGGTTTTGAAGGCAGAAAAAGGAAAGGGAAGACCTTCAACACGTTATTATGATATACCAATAATATACAACTGCTGGAAGCCATGCATGGGAGATTCTTATAGATTTTGCAGCACTGAAATTTAAGCAAAATAAGTACCAAAGACACCCGGCAAGTACTGGATTCCTATGCATGGAAGTAGGTCCAAATTGGTGCAAGAGTCAAGTTTGGTTTCTTTTCCTACACGTTTTGGTCTTGAACAACTGTGAGTACATTAATGATACAACAATAACATATAAAAATTAACATTAGCTTAAAGCTAATCTGTATTTATTTACCATTTTAATATATGTTTAGGGGATTCCTTTATATGAAAAAAAATATAAATAGAACTGCAGCATGTACTAGAGGATTCCTTTAAATCAAGCCAAGGTAGAGGAGAGAAGAAAACAAATAAAACCAAAATGAACATAATAATTGTGCATCTCTCTGTACTTCAGAATCCCAGGCTTTGCATTCTATGATCACAGTGGCACAGAAAATCATAACCATCAGCAACAGTGTACCAACCAAGTGAAGAAAGGAACTCCTTTTTCCAGTCTTGCCCGAGTTGAAGATTTTGTATTTGTAAGGTGTGTATGTGTGTGTGCATTATGCAAATTAATTAATCTTTATGCATTCCAAATTGCGAATTAAAAGAAAGGTCCAAATTGCTCATATCATCATAAGCAAAGTGAAAATAATTAATCAACGCCAGTGAAGAAATTACTTGAGAGGTTAAGCAAATGATGAAATTAGTTACTTGTTGTTGGAGTACTCGTAGAGGCGGCCTCGACTGGAGAAGACAATGAGGGCAACTTCAGCATCACAGAGAATGGATAGCTCATAAGCTTTCTTCAGCAGTCCATTTCTTCGTTTGCAGAAGGTCACTTGACGGTTTGTGGTGTTCTCGATCCTCTTGATCTCAATCTTTCCTCTCCCCATCTTAAATTTGAAGACCTACCTAAAACAATAAATTAGTACACATCAAAACTGAACTTCAATCATTATTAGTACTTATTAAAACATCAAAACTGGTTTTATATATTTCATGTGTATAATTAATTGATATGATTAAGAAGAATTCAGAACATAAAAGAAAACGTATATGACTATACATTCAGCCGAATGAACTCTATAGAACCCTCCGACATTCTCTAGCAGAGGGAAAAGAGAAGCAAAACTAAACATTCAGCAGAAAGAACTCTATAGAACGAGAAAGGAAGAAACTTTTCTAATGGGTTTATTGGAGGAGATTAAAGCCTGAAATTAGGGAAATCCACAGATCTTAAAGCTCAAAGCTTTCATTATAACTTGACAATTTACGTACGACCAAATTAACAAAAAAACAAGAACTGTTCAGAAGAAAAAGATTGGGTAAATATGGAAAGGGGTAGAACAAGAACTGTATGTATCAAGAAGAAGAAGAAGAAGATGATGATGATGATTTTGACCAAAAAGAAGAAGAAGATTTTGACCAAAAACAAGAAGAAGAAGAAGAAGAAGTTGATGAATCAGGAGATCGGATAATATAACAACTGTATAAATTAAGGACAGCATAATAATGTGTCAGAGAAAAAAAAACTAACAAAAGAAAAATAGAGGAAATCAAACAAAAAGTTGGCAGGAGATCTTGAAGAAGTAGATCCCTCTGAGAAGTATATGTAGGCCACTGAGAAAACACCAGTTTGATTAATGTGAAGACTAAACTAAGCACTGAAAAAATTCCAAAATATTTATATATTCCCATATATAACTATCATCTGGTACCAAAATCCACAGCATACTGAACAAGATTTTGGTAATCATGACACCATTAATACTGGTGCATTAACCTTTCTTGGAAATTCTCTCTTTCTCTCTCTCTCTCTCTCTCTCTCTCTCTCTCTCTCTCTCTCTCAAGCTTATGAGAGAAACACAATCAGTAGCTAATGCAACTGTTGTGTTCATTGAGCTAGCTAGCTTGTGAGCATTAGCAAGAAGTTAGCTGAAGAAGACGGGCTGAAATCAAATAGTAAGAACTGCTAAATATCATGTTCAATATATATAAGAAAATATATATTACATATAGTTAAAGAGTAATTGAAAAAGTTAACAGAAAAAAAGTGAAGAAATTAGTCTGAAAAATGAAGCAACATAAGATTTAAGAACACTAAAACGCAGAGTTTCTTTTCAAGGTAAAATAAACAAAAGAAGAAGGGAAGTAAATTAAGAAAGGAAAAGATTCTCTGTTGTTTCAACAGAGATCTATGAAATCATATATATATATATATATAAATACATATATGATGAGAATTAACTAATCATCAGAAACTTATAATTTTTTTTGTTTCCATGGATAGGAGATGATCTGCAACCCAACATTTGCCTTAAAAATTAAGAACAGACCTTTACTTTTGCTTCCACTCCGTTCACTTCAGCTTTCGGAAAATTTCTAATCCCAAAGAAGCCAAAGTGTAGAGCCTTGTCCACTTTTCCACGCCAATTATAGCCTCTTTCTTTCTTTGCTCAACTTTGATATTTGTGTGTGTGCATGTTTCTATGAGAGAGAGAGAGAGAGAGAGAGAGAGAGAGAGAGAGAGAGAGAGAGAGAGAGTTGGCCTTTTTCCAAAATGGGATAGAAGATGTGGTAGTTTGAGCTGATTTGAAGAAGCTTTGCAGGTTCAAATTCGCTCCATAAACTGCAAGTTTTGTTCAATTTATAAATATATTTGATGCAAAGAAGAGCCTGACTAAAATGCCCCTGAAGAATCTATAGGGCTAGATCTATCTAATTAATATGCCATATGCATCAAATGCTTGTGACTCTTCTCTGAAGAGAGAGAGAGAGAGAGAGAGAGAGAGAGAGAGCAGTACTTTGTTTGTTCGAGAAATATTGCAAAAATGTACTTGTCATGGAAATTAATAACCGTATGGAAGATTAGGGTATGGTGCTTTCCACGTATGTCTGCACTAGCTGTGTAAGAAATAGAAAGGAAATAAAAATCCCAAAAAAAAAGGATCAATTTTCATGCATGCTTAATCGTTTTCTAAAATACAATAGCATCCTCTAGCATGAGTTTAAGGTTATATTTTGTTTGAAACGATAGTTTTCCTCATACGACTCATAAGCATGCATATATTTTTTCTTCTTAATTTTTTTTGTGATTCCAACATGCAATTCTTTTGTGCACTATTACATGCAATGGCATTTCAGTCCTTTCCCGATGCTATCACCTTTTCCGTGAAAACTCTTTTTTCTTTTTCTCTTTAATTAATTGGCTTTTCTTAAGCGAATATTATTTGCAATTCTAAATCTATTTAATCAATTGTATTTTTGTGTTAAATAACTTGTAAGAGTGACTAGCTGTTTATGGTAAATGGCACTCGAATTTTAAAATTTTAATGAATCAATATGGTCCTTTAATCTTTTGGTGCACACATCAATTTCGTTATTGTTATCATTGCATTTCATCAAAATGTTTGTTAAAACTGATCACTTGTCATTTTACTTGACAAACTTTAAAGAGGTATTTTTTTTTCATCAAAATATAGAGCATCCATGCCCAATTGACAAAATAAAACTCACGTCATTGACTCAACAATGTCAACATGCTTTCTATTTATGATTTCACATTGGGGTCCTATCAAGAACAAAAATGGTAAAAGAAGTTACCTTCATTTTATTTTATGGGTAAATAGGTTGTATTTTGACAAAAATTACTTCTTTAAAGTTGGTTGCATGATCAATTTCACATAAGGGCTTGATAGAATGTATTAAGGACCAAATTGATGTGTGAGACAAATTATTAAAGAGCACATTAATTGATTTGAAAGTTAGAACACTAAGATGAAGTTTAAGCAATTCAAAGATTTATGATAAAAACTCATAACTTAATATGGTTCAACGTTGAATTTGGGTTAATTGGAAATGACATGCCACACAACTTTCTTAGCAAGCATCTTAAGGTGAAGTTGTTGGTTTTAATGAAATCGATTGAAAAGTCACATTTGCCTATAAATAATATGTTATATACTTGCCACATCATCATTTTAAACAGAAAAAATCACAGACTTGACGATAGGGACTAACAATGCAACACGATACCTAATTAGAGGACCTCTACAACTATTTTTAGAGTTAAGTAACCAAAATATAACTACATATGTATAATTTTAGGAACCATTGCTATAATTAAACCGATTAAAAAAAAATCAATTTAGCACCAAAATACGTGATCAATGAATAACTTTACAAAAAGAGACGGAAGATAATTGATCCAAAAAAAAGGAGGGGGGGGAGGGGAGAGGGAGAGGAGGAGATACATGGTAATTGTTAAGACGTGTCAAATGGGTCCTTTATGAAGTCTATCTTTTCCCAAATTAATGAATGGAAGTCTAGCTACATGCGCATATGTGAGTGAACCCACATGGTCCTTGACTTGACCTAAGAAAATATGCTTAATGCAATTCGAAATCAACATTTTTACTGGATTTTTTAGCATTATAAAAAACTTATTCCAGATAATTTACATTGTATTTTGTAATATTTAATCCAAATATATAAAAATGCTCTTCTGAATCAGAAAAGTACTTTTGGTCGGGTCTATTTCAATTGATTTATAATAGCCCCTCCTTTTGCCGGGCCTATTTTGCTTGACGTGTTGTCTGTGTTACAATCACGTTTAGTGCCCTAACTTTGCTTTTTGTCCTACCAACTATCTCTTAGCTATTCATCTTTTCAATAATATTCGAAGACGTCTCGAATTCGAATATCTCATAGATATCTATTGAGAAGAAAAAAAATTGAACGAGAGCAAGGAAAAACCAGCAGGAATATTAATCAACCTAGACCAACTTTTGGTCATGCGTTCTAATTCTCAGATGTTTTGTTGTTTCTTAGAGCTTTTCTGCTTCTTCAAGTGAGCTTTTCTGCTTTTCTCACACATTTTTAGTCATATTTTGATATATTTTGTTTTTGTCGAACTAGGGTTTTGGGAGCCTAATATTGCTGGAAGCTGATATAGCTTTTGTTATTATTATTATTTTTAATTTTATAAATGAAAGTCCTATTTTGGTCATTTTACTTTGATTTTAGACCACGCTCAAGTCTTTAGCAGCCTCTGCTAAATATATCAACAAAGTAAGCTTCCAATAAATGGACCCATATATCCTTCTTGATCTATTCATCATTAATATGAATCCAGAGGCCTATATATAACAACATATAGTACTGAATTATTAGCTAACAGATTGCTAGCACTTATATGCTCATTGGTATAAGATCACTATCCTCCATAAATGGTGATATATATATATATATATATATCGGTTTACTGGTTTTGTGACACGTATTTATGCTTAGTTCATACATAATAATAATAATAATAATAACTTTGAAATGCATAATAAACATGACCGGTCCTGCACGGTGTGCTACTGCACAGAGGTCTCAAATTTTTTTTCACATGTATACATTATATATATGTGAGCGTGTGTAACATATTTACATGATTATGCAATCTTATTCTTGCTGTGGAGATCGGATTTTGATTCCTACTTATGTGCTTCAAAGACTCTCAAAATATTAGGGTCGATCCTGATAATGAACATCTAGGAGTGAGAATAGTAGTTGCTTCTTTTTGTTTTCTTATTTCAAATAATAACAATCGGCCTAGGCTGTCAAATTAATATTACATCTCTTATTAGGGGTTTATAACTTACCAGAAAATATGTGTAATGTATATACACAAGAGAAGAGCCATGAGTGACTGGGCAGTAATGAGAGGGAATTCCAGTATTGCCAACTGCTGGGCCACGTGAACATCTATTGCAAGCATAACTCAACAATACGTTTTAGGAAGCCTTTAGCATAATGAATGCATGTAGCTTTCACTACCTTCATTTTCTAGGGCATCGTTTTTTGCGCCATCCATTCTCTCTCTCTCTCTCTCTCTCTCTCTCTCTCTCTCTCTCGTTATTCTGAAAAGGACATAGTCTGTCTTATACATAATCACAAGTTCACAACATGCCAATCACATAATGATCGGTGGTCAGCGTACCATTAAACATCATAATTATTGTTTGTGAAAATATTCTCAAAGGAAAATATCCGCTTCAAGATCCTCGCTTTTTTAACTTTTATTTTTATTTTTATCTCTTTTGATTCCTAAAATTAAATTGAAATAAAAGACCATATTTAGTGGGTGTTGACTAAAGACCTTCCAATGCCTAAGTTAGTTCGATTGTATCTAGGATAAACAAAAGTTTAAAAAAAAATGGAATTCTCTATATGGGTTTTTAGTATCAATTAATTGACCTAAGAGATTTCTTCTTATCCACTAATGCTCTATATTTATCGATCTAATCCACATGTGTTTAGGACCACACTTGGGTAGAACTTGCTCTTGCAAAATTGACCTCCAATACCCAATGATAGCACCTTACCACTAGCGCAAGTGGCATTTTTGTGTAATTAAACAAATGTTATAGCTTACCACTATCATGTTCAATGATAGCATTTATTGTCTTCTTAGAATAATTAAACAAATGTTATAAAAATGTTAGTGTTATAATATAAGCTAAAGTGCGATTTTGCTCTCTGAACTATACTATAATTGTCAATTTACTCTTAAATTATTTTTTGAGGATAAATGAAGGACTTAAACTATAAAAAAATGTCAATTGGGAACTTGCCATCAATTTTTTGGATGTCCATCCAAATTTCTGTCAATATTAGGGGTAAAATTAGAAATTTCCTTTTAAAAAGAGAAAATAACAAATAAATAAATAAATAAAAATCTCACGCCCTTCCTTGTACAAAAAAAAAAATTCATAAGTTTTTTTAATATGTACTTAGCAATTTTTTATTTATTAATCTCACGTGAATAGTAATTGTTCTTGGGTTGCCATGTTATGGGTGAAAAAGCACACACACAAAATTGATAGGACAGACACTATTTCGCATGAATAGTAACTGTCATTACCTCATCTTTCCTTTTGTCATGACAAATAGATGGAAATACTCTAAGGTTTCTTTTAGGCCTTTGGGCTCCATTACAACAAATATAAAAAGCTATTCTTTTTGTACTAATATTTATTGTAGCCTGGTTACTGTTTGATGCTGTCATATTTTTTCAGTAGACAAATCTGTCATAATTTATGCAGTTTGTTAATCTTTTTTTGCACGTATCAAAGTTTGAGTTAATGCGAGCACAGCTTCTAGGGAGTGATAAGGGCGCAAGCTGCAACAAGAATTATTTATTATTTTGATGCAAGGGATTTTGGAGAGAGAAAAATCGAGCCTAAAACCTCGAGTGTAAAGACAAATACTCTTAACCACTTCAGTTATAAATCCCTTATGTTGCAAGAAGAATTCTATTTGGCCACTCTCACACATTTTGTGTTTAATCCCATTTGAAGATTTTGCCTTAGGCTCTGCATATAGTCCTAACTTCTTCAATACTTTAGTCACAACGAAACTTCATCGTTTACAGCTTAAAGATCAGTTAAAGTGAGTTATGATGAAAATGCGAGGTTTAGCCTTTGTTATTATTATTATTTTCTGTTAGCTTGGAATTCTACCAATTTTTGATGTGCCAGCAAGACATCCTTGGAGAAAAATCCCTTCGAAAATACTGCAATGCAACCCCGGTTTGCCTTTATATTTTGGATCAAGTTTTTGCACAACACATCCTCCTCCATTTGTAAATTGATTGTAAAGACGTGCAAGAACTTGAACCAAAATTCAATGTTTCTCACAGAGGAAATATCTTCTCCGTCGACAGTTGTCTTGCTGGCACACATTAAAATTTCATAGAGTTATATCAAGTTTGTCCAAGATACAACGAAAGAAAATTGTCAAACATTATTGCAAGACTAGTAACAACACCATAAACTGAAAATGTTAAATAACCAGTCTGAACACAGATTCAAACAAAGTTCTACTCTGGAATGCAAAACAAAACACTTTAATTCAGAAGATACGAATTATAAATGAACGACACGAAAAATAGTCAAGTGAAAACAGACAATTGCCTAACAAGAAAAACTATATGCAATGTGTGAACATGGAGCCTAATACAACAGAGAAGGTCATGAAACCAATCTGGAAACTAACCACAAGTAAGTGATTGCACTTCATAAGCATTTACCATCACATGTAAAGTTCACGAGAAAGAGGGACTGCTTTCAATCAGTTTCAGAAGCAGATTCCTAGTTGCAATAAGCCTATGTTGATTTGACTAGCTACGGGATTGGATTATGTACAGAGGTAGAAACTTTTGGATAAAGGACTGAATCTCATCAATCTAACTTATTCAAATAGCGAGCCATCATGTGTCAATCACAAGTTGTATACAATAAATCAATTCAATCTGCTTTCTGTACTTTCAGAATTACTTGACTAATAAACCTTCACTGCTTTTCTTGTTTCCCTAAGAAACTTTATGGTCAATAATGCACTCAAAACTCGACAAAGTGGATTTCCTTCACAAAATATGTTCTCCATAGAGTTCCTTCTAAATATGAAACAATTTTAACATTCTTACTCCGCACACAAACCACTTAAGAATCTAAATCCTGTCATGATAGAGGTCTCAGCATAATGTAAAAAGGTTACTGACACTCTCACCACAAATAGGTCTGCTAAAATCTATAAGCAAGTGCAACAGAGAGATGAGAGAACTCCATAGATCCCATGCTAAAGGACAATGTAACAGAGGATGATCAACTCATTCCCCTGCTTGCGTACATATGCAACATCAGTTTACAATAACCTGCCCTCTCTTAATTACATTATCAAGAGTCAAGATTCTCCTAATTAGTGTCTGTCAAAAGAGCAAAAGAAAAGAATACTAACAAAGAAACACCAGTTTTGCTTTCCAGGGAATGGTGGCCAGATCCCTCAAAGACACAAAAAGTAACACTTCAAACCAAATTTTAGCTACCCTCCAGATAATGACATCATCACCTCCACCACATGCCCTCGTAGTAATATCTACTAGCTCCAATGATTGAAATTTTGAATGAATATAGGATTCCATTTTATATCAAAACCCAAACCCTCCATATAACTCACCGTTGCCTGTCCACAAACAGACAAATTGTAAGAGTTCAAACCGAACTTTAGCTATCCTCCAGATCCTGACATCATCACCTCTCCCAAATGCACTAGGGGCACATAAGACTTAATGATGGTATCTCCCATCTCCATATCATTCATATAAATGAAAACGGAATTCAACATATTCTCAAAAAAAATTCAAAAACCAAGCCCTCAACATACACAAAGTCACTATACATGCTTATCAATAGTTTAAAACAAATAGATGGAAATGACACTTCAAAACAAAATCAGCATGCCACATAACATGTCAGAAGCAAACCACTCTACCATCTCCCACTTTTGATAGACTATGAAACAAAAGGCAAGGTTATTAACAACCCATACAGGTTTCACAATCACAGAACGCAAAGGCATACCAACAAGTTAACTATCAGATATTACACGACTGACAAGCGAACGAAATACCATAAATTGAAAAGAACATTAAATTCCATGATAATTCATAATATCAAACATCACAGTAGCTGCCGCCACAGACTTGTTTTACCTAGATTACAATGAACTATCGGGTAATGTACTGAATTCAGCCTTGGTTAATTTTGTTTAGTACTGTGCTTTTAGTAAAAGAGCACACCTCTGCTCTACATGGTACAAAACAGCTTCAATATATATTATTCACCACCGCCTTATCTTCAACCTCTATGTTTGTGAAGTGCCTTGATTTGTATTCTAAGGTCCACAAACTCCCGCATCCTTAAAATCATAACTTAGACATGCTCAAATCATTGATGTGCTTTTGTATAAGAGTTGAACAAATCTGCCAACTATGAATGGTCCTAATCATTTTTGTATCCTTTATTCATGTAACCTTTATCTAGGAATAAACACTCTCAATTCTTCTTCACAATTGCAGATTGACAAAAGAAATAGGTAGATTCTACCGCGCACACATTTAAATGTTCAGCACTCATCAAGTTCAATTAACCCAACAAAGAAAAGGAAAGAACAATACTGAAATCTTTTCTGGCAGTCTACTGTACTTGGCCAGAGGTAACTAAATGAAGTCTCTAGTATCATCACCCCCACATCCATCTATCAATTAAACTTTTAGGAAAAGTTGAAAGGTGTTTTACATACTGAGGCAAATACATTTCCACCAAAGCTGCATTTTCACAAGACAAAAGCGGATCTGAAACTACCCACGATGTGGTATTATCTTCCTTTTTATATAGTATACTTTCCAGTTTCAAGAATGACATAAAGCAATAAGGCACCATAAAAATATTACAGAAGAAGAATATTGATTTCCCAATAAGCAGAAATGCATCACCAGCTAGGCTGCTACAAAACACAATCATTATAAAATGTACAAACCCAATTATCTGATTTCACAAAAAGGCAAACCTGAAGCCAATCAATCCCTAATGCCAAGTTCAACCTCCAGCTCATCATCATCTTCAAACAGCTTAAGAAGACGGGCGTGTTGCTCTTCTCTCTTCTTCTTCTGCCATATCTTGAACAAGAACACACAGAAGCCCAAGACAGCCGCCACACCCAGCAACACAATGACTGCCTTCAGCGCCACAGACCCACTTGAAGAAGAAGAAGAAGCTTTGTTTCCATTCTTGGGACTTGGTGGGTCGTTTGCTAAACCTGAATCGAAGAGGGTGGCAATGGAGAAGAGGAGAAATTGGAACTGGAGAGATCTTTGGCGGCTTTGAAATCCATTCATGTCTTGAAACAAAATTGTCCTTTTGTTTTTTTTTTTTTTCTGTCTTTTCTCGGAAAACCTAATAAACCAGTAAAATGGACAGAGGTTTCAACGTTGAATGTTGAATTTTCAACGCGTTACCTTTCTCTGTATGCCTTTCCCACTACCAACTCCAAAACTCCAAACTAGTGAATGCTGGTGGCGACCTGACCAATAGAATAAGCCAACTTACGTTTCTTCCTTTTCTTGGAAGGATTTTGCTTACCATTGGTGCTGGGGTTACCATTACCACCATATTTCGTATGATTTGATTTACTTGCTACACGAGTCTCAAAAATTAAATTTTATCCAATTATACATGATGTGGTGATTAACGATTCAATGTAACTTAAAAAAATTGTGATCACAATAACGTAGTTTGATTTGGCAATCTCACCTTTGTCTAATTTTTTATTTATTTTATTTTATTTGGCAACAGATGAGAGGCATGGGTCAGGGCAATTTATATATATATATATATATATCAATTTGCATAACGCATGGGTACTCTTTAAGGATGGGTTTGCCAAAAAAAGGGATTTGGATTGGAAAACTATTTACTATTTACTTTTTTCATGTTTGGAAAAAATTTCCCGACATATGATATGAGAGAATATGAGAACTGAAATTAAATGATATTTCCTAGTTACTTTCCAATACTGACAAACATGAAAAATAATTCTTCTGCTTCTCAGCCCCACAAAAAAGATATGTGGATTGATTTTTCATCAAATACTTTTCGCGAACCAAACATGACTTAAGATTAGATGGTGTTGAGCTGCAGTTGTTGACTGCAAACAAAGTCAAACTAATTCTCTAAACTAACTTAAATGGAAATCTTATATCATCCTTATAAAAGGTGCATATGAAATGAGGAAACCAAGTAAAGAGAAAATGAGAGAAGTATCAACTATTAGAGATTAAAAAAAAAAAATTTAAAAATGTTTAACGTGTGGACATTTTGCCAAAGTTAAGCATTGACTGAGTTCAAGCAATTAGCCTCCAATTCTCTGAGAGCCTCTTTAGTGTTTTCTTTTTCTTCTTTATAAATGTGAGATAAGGGCAACACCTTTCAAAGGTTCAGATAATTTTTTTTTTTTCTTATCATTGTAGTAATTCAAAAATCCTTCAAATAAAAAATCATGAAATGTTTTGACTAATTGCAAATGAGATGATCTTACATAACCCCTGGAAGATTCAGTATGTCATCATGTTTGTAAACCATTTCTTTCATGTTCATATAATTTATGTTATCAGAATCAAACTTGGAGTAAGACACAAGTATTAAATTTGTAATCAAAGAAAAAATTACGTAAATCATGTTTTGAAAGCATTTATGAGGTGACTGAATAAGACGGTGGTTCAACACACAACTTTTTAGTCCTTCCAAATTTTCTCTTCCAAATTTTCCACCAGACAAACTGTGCTGTGTGTTTTTCTTTTTTGTTTGAAATTTTGTGCCTTAACAGAACAGATACAATGGCAGGCCCTCAGTGCTGCTCTAATCCACCAATTCTCAGCCCAAGCTATGGAGTAGACTGTGCTGAAAAACTTGGAGGCCTTAACGTCTACGCCGCTGGCTCCCCTAACTCCAAGCTTGCCATTGTTCTCGTCTCTGATGTTTTTGGTACCTGCCTACCACTTCAAAGTTTCTCTTCTTTGTAATAAATTCTGATGTTATGCTCCTATTTTAATTTTCATGTCAAAAGGAACTATTAGGAGGAAAGTGCGATGATTAGAAAGTTCTTTTAACTGAAAGAACTTGTTTAACAATGGAGACGAGAAGAACCGATAACATATAATCAACTTGGATTTGTCAAACAATTCACTGAACTTACATATTTGATTTGTCCTGCAGGATATCGAGCTCCGAATTTGAGGTATGGCTAATTCTAAAATTACTTTCTATCATTGATCAATGGATTCTGATGTACTTTATGTGCATGAGTTAGAGATAAAAGGGCGCTCCGTTGAGCTGTGACTTCTTTTGTTTCAGAAAGAATTTTCTGTTACAAATGTTTCATAAGGAGTGCATCAGGAAGCTTGTCAAATCAGACTGTATTAATTATGTCTTAAATGTGTCCTGCTTCGAACTTCCTAGAATAGAGGTTGCAAAAATCAGTATTCATTACAGTATTTGGTGTTCTCCTCCCTGTATAATCCTTATGGAATTTGCTATAAAACACATCGAATCTCTTCGAGACTAATGATGTTATCTGCAACTTGCCCTGGAAAGTTTATGGTGGTAATTTGTTAACAAAATTACACAGCTCATAAAAACGATGATACAAAATCTCAAGATTTCAAATTTTTGCATCTCCTGGGGAAGGTGAATCAAGAAAAGAAGAGATTTTGGTGTAAAGGAAGTCCTTTTTCAAACTCAGAACATGGAATATTATGGAAATTATGATTCAGTGAAGGCAATTTATGGCCAGCAGTTACCGTCTTTAGTGTTTGTGAGTGAAGCACAAACCCATGATTGTTGTTAATGGATGGTAGCCAATAGTCTGCAGTGTTGAATATAGTCATCTATTATAATGTGTGTATAATCCATTACACTTCCTGAAAGTTAATGTAATCTGCTTTCTTCTTTAAGGAAGCTTGGCGAAAAAGTGGCAGCTGCAGGATTCTTTGTGGTAGTTCCAAACTTCTTCTATGATGATCCGTTTGTATATGACAATAACAGACCTCTAGCAGTCTGGTTAGAAGATCATGGAACGGTTCGCTCTCACCTTTTCATAGATGCCTCGATTATAAGCTTAACTCATGATCGGTCAATTATATTTTTTGGGGCGCTATTCCAAATTTTAATCTTTGGCTGCATGAAATTAAGTGGATTCCACATATTGCTGCATATTTTGATAGAGAGTTCTTAAAACTTTAGTGCCTGAAGCTTGCTAAGTGTTTTTACTAGGATAAAGGATTTGAAGATGCAAAATCAATAATTAATGCTCTTAAAGAGAAAGGTTATTCTGCAATTGGAGCTGCAGGATTCTGTTGGGGTGGTGAGTGGTTGCTTCTCCTGTCTGCTGCGCCCGATTTTCTTTTCTTATAAACAACATTCTAATTTTGCTCCTTATTCTTTTGCTTATTTTCCATTTTTGCTTCATCATTTTCACAACTTCACAAATGGATATCCTTAGCCAGAACAATAAAAATAAAACTTGACATAATTTCGCAGCTGACTAAGAAAGAAACTCAATGTTCTTCTCAGGCAAGGTCGTGACAGAGCTCGCGAAGTCTGATTTCGTCCAAGCTGCTGTGCTACTACATCCTTCATTTGTTGCTTTGGATGATATTGAGGGTATGGACTACAGTGCTTAAATGCTTTCTAAACTATATACAACTTGCATTATGCTATAACTGCAATACAGCCTAATCTAGGAATATAGACATGTCAGATAATGATATTTGGGAATTTTCTGACATTATTCTTTTCCGTATGTGGAGGCAAATATATAAAGTTATTCTGGGTAGGCTACAAGAAAAGCTAATAATCTCATACTTAAATGCTCAATTAATACTTAAACCTATTGACAGGGGTTAAAGTTCCCATGGCGGTTCTAGGAGCTGAGATTGATGAATATTCTCCACTGGAACTCTTGAAACAATTTGAGGAGATATTAGCTGCTAAAACTGAGGTGCTCTTTTTTTTTTTTTGTTCTTTTTTAAAATTCTCGCATTCTATGATGTTCATATTCTTGATTTACAGTCTAAAAACTAAACAAGCTTTGTTTCTTTTCTCATAGATTGATAGCTATGTGAAGATATTTCCAAAAGCTGAGCATAGTTGGACCGTGAGGTACAATGTCGAAGATGAAGAAGCAGTGAAGCGTGCAGAGGAGGCTCATAACAACATGATTGATTGGTTTTCTAAGCATGTTAAGTGATTACTTTCTGAGTTCCCATGTAAAATAGTTGAATAAAACCAAGAACTTCAATTCAACTTGATATTATTATTAGAAACACAGCAATCAAACTGAAGTGACAGAATATATGAACATACTGAGCCCTATGAGGGTGTTCATTCTCACCGTCATCTAGCCCTAGCTAGTTATCTTATCTTAGTATTTTTCAGCCTTCTGTTTGCTCTTTCCTCTGTCAAATTTTGCTAGCTAAACCTTTTGCTCTTGCTGGGAAATAAATTCCAAACCTGCAACAGAACTTTTACACAATATCTCTGTCATCTGTATGCTGGCCAAACTTGAGAGCTACCTTTCTAGGCTATTTCAGCCTCCGGCACACTCCAATCTCCTGTACCAACTCCAGCGAATATTGTTACGATCTTGTTTTAGGCTAACTTTTCTCTTCTCCAACTATCCCATTAGCATTTCATTATAGTGATTGTCCAGTTTCTCTATCAAAGACCACTGCTTGCCTCCACCACGCTATTATGTTCACTAAAAACCTGCTCCAGTTGAGCATTATCGACCTTCCATGGCAGGTTACCAACATGATTCTAGAAAGCAGGTTCAAACGAACGAGGTGGGCGTTTTTTGCATGTTCCTCTTGGAGCAGACCTATTGACAGTCAAGAGCCTTCCATTTGAATCTTATTCACAAAATAAAAACACAAAACCTAGAAGCAACACAATCCTTAAAACATGCTATAAAATGCTTTTATAAAAAATAAAAAAAAGTTATAATAGTATGGAAACATTGAGTGCAATACACTTGAATAATGCTCTCTTCATATGCGCCAGAAGTTGAATAAGAGCCAGACATTGTTTAGAAGCCATGAGCACCATGCTTTACTTTATAATAAATTCCAGAAACCCACTGAGAAATTCTCATAACAATACTGTTCCATGAGGTGCTTCAACAAAACTAACCGGCGGCAGAAATTACGAAGAGAATGACGCTGCAGAAGCTCAAATACCTCCACACTGAACATATTACCTCAATTTATTCGGCCAAATGAAGTAGCTGTAAATACTTTCTCACCAGAGCATCTGTGCCATTTTAGGGCTAGTTTCTATAAATTTGCTTCTTCCAATCCAAGGACACCTAAGTTCATATCAAGGGGGCACGAATTAGTCAAGTCAGAAATAAGGATAACTATTAATATTTGCAATGGCTTTTTCCAATTTTCCATAGATCATGAGTATTCTAAGAATAATAGTGATATCTGGACATTCTGAGGGGTTGCCACAATCCATACAAGTGAACTCTAATGAATATAGAGCAAATTGCTCATTGCTACACTGAATTTTTTAGTTAAACCACCAGCACCCAAACTTAGAAATGCCAAATCACTGCAGAAAGCACCAACAACTAGGCTAGGCCTCTAGACATGCAACTTAGCTTTGAGTTTGCTGCTATGTACTATAGTATAACAAAATAACAATCTGTCATAACTTGCAAATTAAACGAAGTTCAATTGATATTCCTAATATAACCAATAATGTTATAGGAGAACAAAATACATGATGCTATCAATGTCACAAAAAGGCTAGAACAAGAGCAGAAGACAACGTTGTAATACAACCACAATGAAGATTAATTTTAAGAAACCACTAAAACATTACATCTACTTCTTTAGGACACTTCTCTCATCACTTGAAACATTTGGCATCCAACAAAGCCTCCCCCTCAAAAGGCTCCTGATCTTCAATCATCTGATTAACGCGCTCCTTTTGATCCTCATCAGTGATGTCAACCTTACGCCAGTCATACAGTTCCATGTCATAACACTCGTCAATTATGAATTTTGGAATTTCTTGTCCCCGGAAGAGCCACAAGCCCTTAACCTTAAATGGAGGCTCCGAGCCAATCACCAACATCTTCCCAAATGCATACTTACGAGCCAAATCCATCCGCTGCAGGAAACCACCCACCTTGTTCAAAGTCACAAATGATACAGTATTTTCATCATTGTACTTGTAATCGCAGAACCAAAGAGAGTAACCCTCTGGATCGTACATGTCCCAGAATCCTGCAAACAGAAGTGACAGGTGAAAAAAAAATATATATATACATATTCAAGTTGATAATTGTCCACTTTACGTTAATATATAAAGCAATATTTAAGCAAATATGAGCACAAGTGTCCAGAGTTCTTAAATCTTCCATTAAAGAAAATCCTTGCCCCTCAAGTGAGTTTTTAACAAGAGGAGCGATCACGGAAAGTCCTAAGAACTGAATGTCTAGAGGTAGTTAAATCGCAAGAGTCTAGGTGATTCTCATCCAGAAGAAAACTTAAAGTTATCTGAAGGTATTTACAGCTGCAGTCGGCTGCATTAGTGCATTCTTAATTATCCACCTTTCATACCTGTATTAACAGATACAAAATAATGCATGGCTTGCCTAGTAAACAGAGAGATAAGAGAGAGAATGTATAAGGAAAACAGTGGCTAATGATGATCCTTGATATGATATACAGTCATTTGAAACCAGGATAAATTATACTGTTCCTCGATGTAGTTTAGACCGGATTCCACTTTGATCCTCTAGTAAATAGTTGCTAATGTTGGTGAAAAAGAAATAGACAAAAATAGAAACAGACTTCATTTCGAAGAATGCACAATAACAATACTATATCCTGACTGGCAAGCAAAACCACATGAACTATGCAGGTTTATGACAAATTAAAAACAAGATGTGGTTGATACTATCACTTGTACTAAAAAAAAACAAGATGTGGTTAATGCATAGATATAGGAAAGTTATAAGAAATCACCTTTAACAGCAACCTCACGGAAGTTGGTCTTTGTGTTTGAATAAAGCCTTTTCCATTCATCCAGAATCATCTTGCTAGGAGGCAAAAGATCAAGAGAATTCTTTGCCTTGGGCTTGGGTGCCTCTTCTTCAGCAACAGCCTCTTCTAATTTAGGCTTCGCTGGTTCTTTCTTGGCCTCTTTCTTTGGTTCATCCTTAGGTTTTGTGGGTTCCTTTGCCTGTGAAGGCTTCTTTGCTGACTGAATAGATGGAACAGATTCTGCTTGTTTAACTTCGCCCAATATCTTGCGAAAATTTGGCTGATTAACCAAGGTCCAAAAGTATCTCTCAACATGGGGAAATTCAGAGGTAAATTTTTTTGTCAATAACCGGCTAAATCCCAGAGTCAAATTACATGCCATAATGATATCAGCCAACGTCACAGAATGCCCGACCAGGTACGTGTTGGAAGAAAGATGAGTATTCAAAGCAGTTAGCGCTCTCTTCAATGCAGAAATTGCAGCTTCCTCAGCCTTTGTGCCAATAAAAAAAATTGGGTGTCAATCGCTTTAATATACCCATTTAGATACATAAAAGTAACAGTGGTATATAACTGTATGAAAAAACTAAATGCAGTAATGCCTAACCGGAGGAAGGTAAACAGCAAAACCGATACGTGGTATTAACCATCGCAAAATATTGGCGTCAATCTCCAAAGTGGCAAAATCAATCCATTGCTCCACATGAGCCTGTCAAAACCAACAAAATAACGGTAAAAATCATCAGTACCTCAACGGAATGTGGAATGCAAACCATATTCGCATTCTAATGAAGATCATATCAGTAAAAATCTCTAACAGATGTTCTAAAGCTTTTTAATTCATGCAACCTAAGCCTATAATCATAATAATTTACCCAATTATAAATCCAAAGTCACCTCACTATGAGTACCAGTAGATTTTGAACATTCATCAACCCAAACAACATGTTACTCTGACCATATAAGCCAAGGGGAAATTCAGAATTGAATAAATGGAAGCTTTAAAGGACACATATTTAATAAATGGGGGAGGTGTACAAGTGCAAGCCAGCCATCACATCACTTACATATTCAATTAAGGTAGAACCAAAAAGAGGATTATCTGCCTTCAACCGAGTAACTGCAGCAAATGAAAGCATACAATTAGATTTAAACATAACAACATTTCTAGATATAAATTAAGAAGCTTAAAATCTAGCCTCACCATAGCGTGCAATGGCATTACTCTCAAAAACAGGTCCATCAGGTGTTTCTAACACAGGAACCTACACAACAAAACCAAACAAATCATACCAAATATAACAAATAGAATTTGTCTACATAAAAAAGAAATAAAGCCCACCTTCCCAATGGGGTTCATTTCAAGAAACTTGGGACTTTTGTTGGACACACCCATCTCAAAATTCTTCACCAGTTCAACTTTGACACCACTGTACTCGGCAGCAATAAGTGCCTTGAAACCATTTTTATTAGTGTTCCCCGCGTGCAACACCTAGAAGTAGATCAAACATATATAAACATTTTGTTTATCAGATACAATTACAACATCACCCAACAAATTCTGTGTCAGTTCTGATATTGGTAATGAAATTAATTAGCATTGACAGTAAAAAACAAAAATTCAAAAACAAAGAAAATGGAGTCCATTTTAGAGTATTGTTCTTGTTTCTGTACATATTGGAATCACTTAACCATGGAGCAAGAGCCTCCCACCATTTTCAGAGGGTAAATCAAAATCAACGGGAAGAGAGTAGCTCCAGTTATATGGTCAATGTTTCACATCCAGATTACATGGTAGAACAAAAATGGGTTTGATAATAGCATAAAATGAAAAAACCAAAATGCAGAACGGAAAAGACTAACCAAAGCCATTGGGTCAACGATAATTGTCCAATCTTCGAAGCCTAGCCGTTGCACAGAGAGAGAGCTAAGGTGAGATGTATATGATGGGTAGGGTTTGTGGAGGGAAATATATGTGCGGTGGTGATGCATTGGTTAGGGTTTATAAATTTTAGGATTTTATAAAATAAAATATAATAGAAAAAGAAAAAGGTGCTTTCCGAATATGCGAAGTTGTGCTAGTATATTGCGCGGAATGAAATGAAATATCTTTACTTTTTTATTGCTCAAAGTATTGAATACATTGGTCAATTTACTTCCGGTGTTTTTAATTTTGCCGATTTTGTTTTTGTATTTTTTAATTTGATCAATTAGTAACTGTGTTTAAAATGGCTAATGTAGTTCAGGTATTTTTAGTTTTGCAAATTTAGTTTAGGAATTTTTAATTTGATTAATTTAGTTACTGTGTTTGACACCATAGTTAGTCAATTTTATTTACAAGGATGAAATTGGTTTTATTTTTTTATAAGGTGAAAGTGGCCACATTAAAAACACAGAAATTAAGCTGGTTATTTTGGCTTAATAACCCAAATAAACTTTGAGCAAGACCAATGGAGTGTGTGTTAGATTGACCGTGTGTGTGAATTTGGCAAAAATGGCTATAAAAAAAACTTCAGCAGGAACTTTCGAATGAGGCCGTAGGTGAAGGTTTTAGCATCACTGTTACCTTCCATCAACTTATAAGCAGCTGTCTTTTTTTACTTTGTAATCTCATTGCAATCTCTCTATGGAGGCCATATGCTTGATCATATAATTGAATTGAATAGTGGCGAATGAAATTATATCAAGGAATATCTTAAAGTACAACACGGGGAACTATCACATTTTTGCTACAAACAGACACGCCAAAATGTCGGCTTAAGTTTTCACCCGCATAATGCAGCAGCATCTCAACCAGAGGCAAATATACACAATTTAAAGACGCATAATGCAGCAGTATCTGTAAACTTGCCTATCTAGCCTTGATATCCCAATTCAGGAAGACGAAAATCGCTGGTTGGGGGTCCAATCAAGAAAGGTATGGGACATTGCTTATTCCGTTAGGTTCGCGTTACCTGGTCCCTATGAAGCAGGTACAAGCCTCAGCGATTCTGTCAGTAGTAAAGTCATCCCCTGAATTTTTTGTACTGGTTCAAGCATCACAGAAAAGCAATTGTAGCAAATACTACATTGTGGGCTTTCACAACCCTTGGAATAGTATTTGGTTAGGCATACAGCAGCAAGTAGATCTTCTATTTCCCATACTTTGAGCTGAAGCTTCCTCTATCATTCCGCTGCACATGCTAAGGAATAACTGCATGCGTTCAAACATCCCAAAGTCCTTGCTATCTCCCCAAGAGACATGGGTGGTGAAAGGCTTTGAAGGATATATTAAGCCTTGATTTGCCTTCATAGATAGATCTTCATACTCCTACTGACAAAGAAGAATATAGTCAAATTACCAAGTAAAATCAGTATTTATAAACTCAAATACGAAACAATGAAAACACTAATTGGTCGATCATTAAGGCACCACAAATTATGAATTGATGTGGGGAATAAAGAATGTTTTGTGGTACTTCCATGCGAACCAAAGATTTGTTTGAGCATGACCTAGCAGGATAAGGGTTAAGAAAAGTAAGTATTTCAACTGAATCATGCTAACAGAATTTATAGACAAGCTGCAAATCATGTTAGCAGGAATAAAGAATGCTTTGTGAGGAGGAAAACAGAATTTACCATGACTGGTCAGCATCGATTTGGACATACAATCTCAAGCCATAAAAAATTTTCACCAACACAATTGTCTTTCACCCAAATGGAGGAAAAATAGACACAAGCCCATATCACTCATAATCTTCAACAGGAGATACCACCTCTTTTATATTTATGTAAGAAGAGGAGCAACAACAAAATTGTACAAAGAAAGTCAGAAACATTATTCCTCACCTGACTTCAACTAGAAAGTTGTCTAACAGTTCTGAGGCGCAGTTAGGATAATTTGCAGGGTGGGTAAGCCCGTCTGGCTGCACCGTATTAAAGGCAAGTAAAAGCACAATATGAATATTTTTCAAACAAGTAACAACAGGTGTGCGACGTTTCTGCAAAGTAAGAACATTTCAGCATAACCAGTCTATAAATTGGCAACCTCCTTTCCACAAAAAAATCAACACCACCAACCCCCGGGGCACAGTATCTAAATCCATTGAACTTGTAACAGACATTACATGCAAGTGCCAAGACTAGGCCCAAGCAAAAAAAAAAACTTTTGAATTCCAAATCCACATGCTATGCTCTTAACACTTCACCATGGCAAGCCTCAAATTCCCAATCATGCAAAGCACCTCTTCTCACATATCAATCAGAAACATTTTCGGCATAAGTAATTCCACAACACCATCAAAAAAATCATGATTAGTAACCCACACACTTTTATATTGGAAGTGATTCTAAACGTGATGTCTCTGCTGAGCTCTTTGTACTCCCAGGCAGATAGATTGAAGAGCCAAAAACTGCCATTTTCTCTGTCAAGTTCTTCAGGGCCTCATGCTTGTTTGCCAGTTCCATAAGAACCTTGATCCTTCTAAAGGAAACATTACTTGGCTTATGCCCCTTTTCCATCATCTGCAAAAAGCATCTTTCTGCTTCCATTAGTTTTCCCAAGTCACAAAGCAAATCAAACAACACATCAGATACTAATATATAAGAACCGAAACCCTTCTCAACCATATCATTCCACAGCTGCAATGCCATATCCACCTTTTCCTGCCTCTTAAACAACCTAATCAGGAACATACAAGACTGTGTATTTGGCAGGCATCCAGTATGCATCATTCTCCCATACAAACCCCATGAGCTTTGCAAGTCATTCGACCAGAAGAAAACCCTAAAGAACAAATTGTACGTAGTTGCATTTGGACTCAAACCCTTACTCATCATTGCATCCATTAACCCATAAGCATCACCAAGCCTCTTCGCAATACAAAAATTCCTAATGGCAGCATTGTATGCTGCAACATCAGGGTAGCACCCAAACTCCTTCATTTCCTTTAATACATCTCTGGCTTTATCAGGCTGACCAACCAACCCCAATCCCCCAATGATACTAGTATAGGTGAACACATCAGGTGATATATTCTCGTCACGCATTTGCTCTACCACCTTATATGCTTTGTCTATTTCTATACTCTTACAATAAACATCAACCAAACAATTGTATGAAACGATATCAGGCTCCACACCCATCTCCCTCATCTCCTTAAAGAACCCCTCAGCTTCCTCAGATGACTTCCACCCGGATAACAATATATTGAAAGTTTGCAAATTAGGCGTAAAGTTATGCTTCAGACTATGATACACATTCCTAGCATCTGTCATACTCTTCTCCTGACAAAGAGTCCTCAACAGAGAATTGAAACAAGTTGTATCGAATTCTGGCACAAGCTTCTTGAACTTTCTAAAAGACTCCACAGTTTGCCTAACCGAACAAACCTTAGCAATCCTAGCTAAAACAATCATCACAGTCCGTGGGGTTATCAAATTTCTATCTTTACACTTAATGTCAACTAAGACCTCCCAAGTTTTGTCAAACATTCGACTTCTTCCTAATATATAAAGCATAGTATCCAGCGAGAAAGAACTGTGATAAAACCCTCTTCTATTCCCAGTATAATTGAAAAACTCCAAAGCTTGTAAAGGGTTTCCATGGCTGAACCTAACCCGTTTTAGAACTTTATCAATCAAATCATTTGAGAGAAAAACCCCACTTGATTTCAATGCTTGCTTCAAGTTTCTAGACTGGTTCGAGCAACTGACTATGCGAAAAATAGTCTCAACGTCATCGTTAATGGAGCTTCCAGAGCAGATTAACCGAGAGAGAAACAAAGCTGGGTTTTGCGAAACGTACCTGAACAATGGTGATTGGGATGAGGGAGGCTTCACTGTTATTGCCATCATCTTCCTTGAAATGTCGTCGATTAACCCATGAAGAAATTGAAGCTCTATTTTACAATTCAAAGGCAAAATGGCACTTAACTCTTGCTAAGCAATGCTCTATGTATGTTGAAAAGAGAACCTCATTGAGATGAAGCTTGAAAAAGGAAGAGGAAGAATCGAAGAAAAAGAAAAGTTTGTTTGGTCGAAAATAGCAGAAATGAGAAAATTAGAAGACAGAGGAGTGAACTGAAGAAGAGAGTTCTATACCCTACGGTAGTTGGTGCCTGGGCTGGGCTTTAGGTCTTTTTTATTTAATTAAGTTGGGCTGTGTTATATCCCAAAGAAATTGACATTTAAGCCATGGCTTTTTAAGTGAATTTAGGATTTTTTTTTTATTTTTTTATTTTTAACGAATCTAGAACTTTAAGGCATGAATGTTTTCTTTTTTGGGTCATGCTAGGGAGACCAACTTTAGATACCAACTTGTGTACCAACTCTCACTTAGAAGTGGAT